>NW_027066340.1:0-18895 GCF_032884065.1 Artemia franciscana
GTAATAGCTACGTATGTTGAAAAAATGAAGATATTAGACTATTTTATGATTGCAAATGGTAAAGAATGTGATTAAAGGCTCTTTTCCTATTTCAAAAGTTTTAGTTTTCGAGGGTAATAGCTATGTCTGTGGAAAAAATGAAGATATTAGACAATTTTATGATTGCAAATGGTAAAGAATGTGATTAAAGGCTCTTTTCCTATGTCAAAAGTTTTAGTTTTCAAGGGTAATAGCTACGTATGTTGAAAAAATGAAGATATTAGACTATTTTATGATTGCACATGGTGAAGAATGTGATTAAAGGCTCTTTTCCTATTTCAAAAGTTTTAGTTTTCGAGGGTAATAGCTACGTATGTTGAAAAAATGAAAATATTAGACTATTTTATGATTGCAAATGGTAAAGAATGTGATTAAAGGCTCTTTTCCTATTTCAAAAGTTTTAGTTTTCGAGGGTAATAGCTACGTATGTTGAAAAAATGAAGATATTAGACTATTTTATGATTGCAAATGGTAAAGAATGTGATTAAAGGCTCTTTTCCTATGTCAAAAGTTTTAGTTTTCGAGGGTAATAGCTACGTATGTTGAAAAAATGAAGATATTAGACAATTTTATGATTGCACATGGTAAAGAATGTGATTAAAGGCTCTTTTCCTATGTCAAAACTTTTAGTTTTCGGGGGTAATAGCTACGTATGTTGAAAAAATGAAGATATTAGACTATTTTATGATTGCACATGGTAAAGAATGTGATTAAAGGCTCTTTTCCTATTTCAAAAGTTTTAGTTTTCGAGGGTAATAGCTACGTATGTTGAAAAAATGAAGATATTAGACTATTTTATGATTGCAAATGGTAAAGAATGTGATTAAAGGCTCTTTTCCTATGTAAAAAGTTTTAGTTTTCGAGGGTAATAGCTACGTATGTTGAAAAAATGAAGATATTAAACTATTTTGTGATTGCAAATGGTAAGGAATGTGATTAAAAGCTCTTTTCCTATTTCAAAAGTTTTAGTTTTCGAGGGTAATAGCTACATATGTTGAAAAAATGAAGATATTAGACTATTTTATGATTGCAAATGGTAAAGAATGTGATTAAAGGCTATTTTCCTATTTCAAAAGTTTTAGTTTTCGAGGGTAATAGCTATGTCTCTGGAAACAATGAAGATATTAGACAATTTTATGATTGCACATGGTAAAGAATGTGATTAAAAGCTCGTTTCCTATTTCAAAAGTTTTAGTTTTCGAGGGTAATAGCTACGTATGTTGAAAAAATGAAGATATTAGACTATTTTATGATTGCAAATGGTAAAGAATGTGATTAAAGGCTCTTTTCCTATTTCAAAAGTTTTAGTTTTCGAGGGTAATAGCTACGTATGTTGAAAAAATGAAGATATTAGACTATTTTATGATTGCAAATGGTAAAGAATGTGATTAAAGGCTCTTTTCCTATTTCAAAAGTTTTAGTTTTCGAGGGTAATAGCTACGTATGTTGAAAAAAATGAAGATATTAGACTATTTTATGATTGCAAATGGTAAAGAATGTGATTAAAGGCTCTTTTCCTATTTCAAAAGTTTTAGTTTTCGAGGGTAATAGCTATGTCTGTGGAAAAAATGAAGATATTAGACAATTTTATGATTGCAAATGGTAAAGAATGTGATTAAAGGCTCTTTTCCTATGTCAAAAGTTTTAGTTTTCAAGGGTAATAGCTACGTATGTTGAAAAAATGAAGATATTAGACTATTTTATGATTGCACATGGTGAAGAATGTGATTAAAGGCTCTTTTCCTATTTCAAAAGTTTTAGTTTTCGAGGGTAATAGCTACGTATGTTGAAAAAATGAAAATATTAGACTATTTTATGATTGCAAATGGTAAAGAATGTGATTAAAGGCTCTTTTCCTATTTCAAAAGTTTTAGTTTTCGAGGGTAATAGCTACGTATGTTGAAAAAATGAAGATATTAGACTATTTTATGATTGCAAATGGTAAAGAATGTGATTAAAGGCTATTTTCCTATTTCAAAAGTTTTAGTTTTCGAGGGTAATAGCTATGTCTCTGGAAACAATGAAGATATTAGACAATTTTATGATTGCACATGGTAAAGAATGTGATTAAAAGCTCGTTTCCTATTTCAAAAGTTTTAGTTTTCGAGGGTAATAGCTACGTATGTTGAAAAAATGAAGATATTAGACTATTTTATGATTGCAAATGGTAAAGAATGTGATTAAAGGCTCTTTTCCTATTTCAAAAGTTTTAGTTTTCGAGGGTAATAGCTACGTATGTTGAAAAAATGAAGATATTAGACTATTTTATGATTGCAAATGGTAAAGAATGTGATTAAAGGCTCTTTTCCTATTTCAAAAGTTTTAGTTTTCGAGGGTAATAGCTACGTATGTTGAAAAAAATGAAGATATTAGACTATTTTATGATTGCAAATGGTAAAGAATGTGATTAAAGGCTCTTTTCCTATTTCAAAAGTTTTAGTTTTCGAGGGTAATAGCTATGTCTGTGGAAAAAATGAAGATATTAGACAATTTTATGATTGCAAATGGTAAAGAATGTGATTAAAGGCTCTTTTCCTATGTCAAAAGTTTTAGTTTTCAAGGGTAATAGCTACGTATGTTGAAAAAATGAAGATATTAGACTATTTTATGATTGCACATGGTGAAGAATGTGATTAAAGGCTCTTTTCCTATTTCAAAAGTTTTAGTTTTCGAGGGTAATAGCTACGTATGTTGAAAAAATGAAAATATTAGACTATTTTATGATTGCAAATGGTAAAGAATGTGATTAAAGGCTCTTTTCCTATTTCAAAAGTTTTAGTTTTCGAGGGTAATAGCTACGTATGTTGAAAAAATGAAGATATGAGACTATTTTATGATTGCAAATGGTAAAGAATGTGATTAAAGGCTCTTTTCCTATGTCAAAAGTTTTAGTTTTCGAGGGTAATAGCTACGTATGTTGAAAAAATGAAGATATTAGACAATTTTATGATTGCACATGGTAAAGAATGTGATTAAAGGCTCTTTTCCTATGTCAAAACTTTTAGTTTTCGGGGGTAATAGCTACGTATGTTGAAAAAATGAAGATATTAGACTATTTTATGATTGCACATGGTAAAGAATGTGATTAAAGGCTCTTTTCCTATTTCAAAAGTTTTAGTTTTCGAGGGTAATAGCTACGTATGTTGAAAAAATGAAGATATTAGACTATTTTATGATTGCAAATGGTAAAGAATGTGATTAAAGGCTCTTTTCCTATGTAAAAAGTTTTAGTTTTCGAGGGTAATAGCTACGTATGTTGAAAAAATGAAGATATTAAACTATTTTATGATTGCAAATGGTAAAGAATGTGATTAAAAGCTCTTTTCCTATTTCAAAAGTTTTAGTTTTCGAGGGTAATAGCTACATATGTTGAAAAAATGAAGATATTAGACTATTTTATGATTGCAAATGGTAAAGAATGTGATTAAAGGCTATTTTCCTATTTCAAAAGTTTTAGTTTTCGAGGGTAATAGCTATGTCTCTGGAAACAATGAAGATATTAGACAATTTTATGATTACACATGGTAAAGAATGTGATTAAAAGCTCGTTTCCTATTTCAAAAGTTTTAGTTTTCGAGGGTAATAGCTACGTATGTTGAAAAAATGAAGATATTAGACTATTTTATGATTGCAAATGGTAAAGAATGTGATTAAAGGCTCTTTTCCTATTTCAAAAGTTTTAGTTTTCGAGGGTAATAGCTACGTATGTTGAAAAAATGAAGATATTAGACTATTTTATGATTGCAAATGGTAAAGAATGTGATTAAAGGCTCTTTTCCTATTTCAAAAGTTTTAGTTTTCGAGGGTAATAGCTACGTATGTTGAAAAAATGAAGATATTAGACTATTTTATGATTGCAAATGGTAAAGAATGTGATTAAAGGCTCTTTTCCTATTTCAAAAATTTTAGTTTTCGAGGGTAATAGCTATGTCTGTGGAAAAAATGAAGATATTAGACAATTTTATGATTGCAAATGGTAAAGAATGTGATTAAAGGCTCTTTTCCTATGTCAAAAGTTTTAGTTTTCAAGGGTAATAGCTACGTATGTTGAAAAAATGAAGATATTAGACTATTTTATGATTGCACATGGTGAAGAATGTGATTAAAGGCTCTTTTCCTATTTCAAAAGTTTTAGTTTTCGAGGGTAATAGCTACGTATGTTGAAAAAATGAAAATATTAGACTATTTTATGATTGCAAATGGTAAAGAATGTGATTAAAGGCTCTTTTCCTATTTCAAAAGTTTTAGTTTTCGAGGGTAATAGCTACGTATGTTGAAAAAATGAAGATATTAGACTATTTTATGATTGCAAATGGTAAAGAATGTGATTAAAGGCTATTTTCCTATTTCAAAAGTTTTAGTTTTCGAGGGTAATAGCTATGTCTCTGGAAACAATGAAGATATTAGACAATTTTATGATTGCACATGGTAAAGAATGTGATTAAAAGCTCGTTTCCTATTTCAAAAGTTTTAGTTTTCGAGGGTAATAGCTACGTATGTTGAAAAAATGAAGATATTAGACTATTTTATGATTGCAAATGGTAAAGAATGTGATTAAAGGCTCTTTTCCTATTTCAAAAGTTTTAGTTTTCGAGGGTAATAGCTACGTATGTTGAAAAAATGAAGATATTAGACTATTTTATGATTGCAAATGGTAAAGAATGTGATTAAAGGCTCTTTTCCTATTTCAAAAGTTTTAGTTTTCGAGGGTAATAGCTACGTATGTTGAAAAAATGAAGATATTAGACTATTTTATGATTGCAAATGGTAAAGAATGTGATTAAAGGCTCTTTTCCTATTTCAAAAGTTTTAGTTTTCGAGGGTAATAGCTATGTCTGTGGAAAAAATGAAGATATTAGACAATTTTATGATTGCAAATGGTAAAGAATGTGATTAAAGGCTCTTTTCCTATGTCAAAAGTTTTAGTTTTCAAGGGTAATAGCTACGTATGTTGAAAAAATGAAGATATTAGACTATTTTATGATTGCACATGGTGAAGAATGTGATTAAAGGCTCTTTTCCTATTTCAAAAGTTTTAGTTTTCGAGGGTAATAGCTACGTATGTTGAAAAAATGAAAATATTAGACTATTTTATGATTGCAAATGGTAAAGAATGTGATTAAAGGCTCTTTTCCTATTTCAAAAGTTTTAGTTTTCGAGGGTAATAGCTACGTATGTTGAAAAAATGAAGATATTAGACTATTTTATGATTGCAAATGGTAAAGAATGTGATTAAAGGCTCTTTTCCTATGTCAAAAGTTTTAGTTTTCGAGGGTAATAGCTACGTATGTTGAAAAAATGAAGATATTAGACAATTTTATGATTGCACATGGTAAAGAATGTGATTAAAGGCTCTTTTCCTATGTCAAAACTTTTAGTTTTCGGGGGTAATAGCTACGTATGTTGAAAAAATGAAGATATTAGACAATTTTATGATTGCACATGGTAAAGAATGTGATTAAAGGCTCTTTTCCTATTTCAAAAGTTTTAGTTTTCGAGGGTAATAGCTACGTATGTTGAAAAAATGAAGATATTAGACTATTTTATGATTGCAAATGGTAAAGAATATGATTAAAGGCTCTTTTCCTATGTAAAAAGTTTTAGTTTTCGAGGGTAATAGCTACGTATGTTGAAAAAATGAAGATATTAAACTATTTGTGATTGCAAATGGTAAAGAATGTGATTAAAAGCTCTTTTCCTATTTCAAAAGTTTTAGTTTTCGAGGGTAATAGCTACGTATGTTGAAAAAATGAAAATATTAGACTATTTTATGATTGCAAATGGTAAAGAATGTGATTAAAGGCTCTTTTCCTATTTCAAAAGTTTTAGTTTTCGAGGGTAATAGCTACGTATGTTGAAAAAATGAAGATATTAGACTATTTTATGATTGCAAAATGGTAAAGAATGTGATTAAAGGCTATTTTCCTATTTCAAAAGTTTTAGTTTTCGAGGGTAATAGCTATGTCTCTGGAAACAATGAAGATATTAGACAATTTTATGATTGCACATGGTAAAGAATGTGATTAAAAGCTCGTTTCCTATTTCAAAAGTTTTAGTTTTCGAGGGTAATAGCTACGTATGTTGAAAAAATGAAGATATTAGACTATTTTATGATTGCAAATGGTAAAGAATGTGATTAAAGGCTCTTTTCCTATTTCAAAAGTTTTAGTTTTCGAGGGTAATAGCTACGTATGTTGAAAAAATGAAGATATTAGACTATTTTATGATTGCAAATGGTAAAGAATGTGATTAAAGGCTCTTTTCCTATTTCAAAAGTTTTAGTTTTCGAGGGTAATAGCTACGTATGTTGAAAAAATGAAGATATTAGACTATTTTATGATTGCAAATGGTAAAGAATGTGATTAAAGGCTCTTTTCCTATTTCAAAAGTTTTAGTTTTCGAGGGTAATAGCTATGTCTGTGGAAAAAATGAAGATATTAGACAATTTTATGATTGCAAATGGTAAAGAATGTGATTAAAGGCTCTTTTCCTATGTCAAAAGTTTTAGTTTTCAAGGGTAATAGCTACGTATGTTGAAAAAATGAAGATATTAGACTATTTTATGATTGCACATGGTGAAGAATGTGATTAAAGGCTCTTTTCCTATTTCAAAAGTTTTAGTTTTCGAGGGTAATAGCTACGTATGTTGAAAAAATGAAAATATTAGACTATTTTATGATTGCAAATGGTAAAGAATGTGATTAAAGGCTCTTTTCCTATTTCAAAAGTTTTAGTTTTCGAGGGTAATAGCTACGTATGTTGAAAAAATGAAGATATTAGACTATTTTATGATTGCAAATGGTAAAGAATGTGATTAAAGGCTCTTTTCCTATGTCAAAAGTTTTAGTTTTCGAGGGTAATAGCTACGTATGTTGAAAAAAATGAAGATATTAGACAATTTTATGATTGCACATGGTAAAGAATGTGATTAAAGGCTCTTTTCCTATGTCAAAACTTTTAGTTTTCGGGGGTAATAGCTACGTATGTTGAAAAAATGAAGATATTAGACTATTTTATGATTGCACATGGTAAAGAATGTGATTAAAGGCTCTTTTCCTATTTCAAAAGTTTTAGTTTTCGAGGGTAATAGCTACGTATGTTGGAAAACTGAAGATATTAGACTATTTTATGATTGCAAATGGTAAAGAATATGATTAAAGGCTCTTTTCCTATGTAAAAAGTTTTAGTTTTCGAGGGTAATAGCTACGAATGTTAAAAAAATGAAGATATTAAACTATTTTGTGATTGCAAATGGTAAAGAATGTGATTAAAAGCTCTTTTCCTATTTCAAAAGTTTTAGTTTTCGAGGGTAATAGCTACATATGTTGAAAAAATGAAGATATTAGACTATTTTATGATTGCAAATGGTAAAGAATGTGATTAAAGGCTATTTTCCTATTTCAAAAGTTTTTAGTTTTCGAGGGTAATAGCTATGTCTCTGGAAACAATGAAGATATTAGACAATTTTATGATTGCACATGGTAAAGAATGTGATTAAAAGCTCGTTTCCTATTTCAAAAGTTTTAGTTTTCGAGGGTAATAGCTACGTATGTTGAAAAAATGAAGATATTAGACTATTTTATGATTGCAAATGGTAAAGAATGTGATTAAAGGCTCTTTTCCTATTTCAAAAGTTTTAGTTTTCGAGGGTAATAGCTACGTAGGTTGAAAAAATGAAGATATTAGACTATTTTATGATTGCAAATGGTAAAGAATGTGATTAAAGGCTCTTTTCCTATTTCAAAAGTTTTAGTTTTCGAGGGTAATAGCTACGTATGTTGAAAAAATGAAGATATTAGACTATTTTATGATTGCAAATGGTAAAGAATGTGATTAAAGGCTCTTTTCTTATTTCAAAAGTTTTAGTTTTCGAGGGTAATAGCTATGTCTGTGGAAAAAATGAAGATATTAGACAATTTTATGATTGCAAATGGTAAAGAATGTGATTAAAGGCTCTTTTCCTATGTCAAAAGTTTTAGTTTTCGAGGGTAATAGCTACGTATGTTGAAAAAATGAAGATATTAGACTATTTTATGATTGCACATGGTGAAGAATGTGATTAAAGGCTCTTTTCCTATTTCAAAAGTTTTAGTTTTCGAGGGTAATAGCTACGTATGTTGAAAAAATGAAAATATTAGACTATTTTATGATTGCAAATGGTAAAGAATGTGATTAAAGGCTCTTTTCCTATTTCAAAAGTTTTAGTTTTCGAGGGTAATAGCTACGTATGTTGAAAAAATGAAGATATTAGACTATTTTATGATTGCAAATGGTAAAGAATGTGATTAAAGGCTATTTTCCTATTTCAAAAGTTTTAGTTTTCGAGGGTAATAGCTATGTCTCTGGAAACAATGAAGATATTAGACAATTTTATGATTGCACATGGTAAAGAATGTGATTAAAAGCTCGTTTCCTATTTCAAAAGTTTAGTTTTCGAGGGTAATAGCTACGTATGTTGAAAAAATGAAGATATTAGACTATTTTATGATTGCAAATGGTAAAGAATGTGATTAAAGGCTCTTTTCCTATTTCAAAAGTTTTAGTTTTCGAGGGTAATAGCTACGTATGTTGAAAAAATGAAGATATTAGACTATTTTATGATTGCAAATGGTAAAGAATGTGATTAAAGGCTCTTTTCCTATTTCGAAAGTTTTAGTTTTCGAGGGTAATAGCTACGTATGTTGAAAAAATGAAGATATTAGACTATTTTATGATTGCAAATGGTAAAGAATGTGATTAAAGGCTCTTTTCCTATTTCAAAAGTTTTAGTTTTCGAGGGTAATAGCTATGTCTGTGGAAAAAATGAAGATATTAGACAATTTTATGATTGCAAATGGTAAAGAATGTGATTAAAGGCTCTTTTCCTATGTCAAAAGTTTTAGTTTTCAAGGGTAATAGCTACGTATGTTGAAAAAAATGAAGATATTAGACTATTTTATGATTGCACATGGTGAAGAATGTGATTAAAGGCTCTTTTCCTATTTCAAAAGTTTTAGTTTTCGAGGGTAATAGCTACGTATGTTGAAAAAATGAAAATATTAGACTATTTTATGATTGCAAATGGTAAAGAATGTGATTAAAGGCTCTTTTCCTATTTCAAAAGTTTTAGTTTTCGAGGGTAATAGCTACGTATGTTGAAAAAATGAAGATATTAGACTATTTTATGATTGCAAATGGTAAAGAATGTGATTAAAGGCTCTTTTCCTATGTAAAAAGTTTTAGTTTTCGAGGGTAATAGCTACGTATGTTGAAAAAATGAAGATATTAAACTATTTTGTGATTGCAAATGGTAAAGAATGTGATTAAAAGCTCTTTTCCTATTTCAAAAGTTTTAGTTTTCGAGGGTAATAGCTACATATGTTGAAAAAATGAAGATATTAGACTATTTTATGATTGCAAATGGTAAAGAATGTGATTAAAGGCTATTTTCCTATTTCAAAAGTTTTAGTTTTCGAGGGTAATAGCTATGGTCTCTGGAAACAATGAAGATATTAGACAATTTTATGATTGCACATGGTAAAGAATGTGATTAAAAGCTCGTTTCCTATTTCAAAAGTTTTAGTTTTCGAGGGTAATAGCTACGTATGTTGAAAAAATGAAGATATTAGACTATTTTATGATTGCAAATGGTAAAGAATGTGATTAAAGGCTCTTTTCCTATTTCAAAAGTTTTAGTTTTCGAGGGTAATAGCTACGTATGTTGAAAAAATGAAGATATTAGACTATTTTATGATTGCAAATGGTAAAGAATGTGATTAAAGGCTCTTTTCCTATTTCAAAAGTTTTAGTTTTCGAGGGTAATAGCTATGTCTGTGGAAAAAATGAAGATATTAGACAATTTTATGATTGCAAATGGTAAAGAATGTGATTAAAGGCTCTTTTCCTATGTCAAAAGTTTTAGTTTTCAAGGGTAATAGCTACGTATGTTGAAAAAATGAAGATATTAGACTATTTTATGATTGCACATGGTGAAGAATGTGATTAAAGGCTCTTTTCCTATTTCAAAAGTTTTAGTTTTCGAGGGTAATAGCTACGTATGTTGAAAAAATGAAGATATTAGACTATTTTATGATTGCAAATGGTAAAGAATGTGATTAAAGGCTCTTTTCGAAATACAACATTTCGAGGGTAATAGCTATGTCTGTGAAAAAAATGAAGATATTAGACAATTTTATGATTGCAAATGGTAAAGAATGTGATTAAAGGCTCTTTTCCTATGTCAAAAGTTTTAGTTTTCAAGGGTAATAGCTACGTATGTTGAAAAAATGAAGATATTAGACTATTTTATGATTACACATGGTGAAGAATGTGATTAAAGGCTCTTTTCTGGTATAGAATTAGACTTTACCAGATATTAGACTATTTATGATTGCAAATGGTAAAGAATGTGATTAAAGGCTCTTTTCCTATTTCAAAAGTTTTAGTTTTCGAGGGTAATAGCTACGTATGTTGAAAAAATGAAGATATTAGACTATTTTATGATTGCAAATGGTAAAGAATGTGATTAAAGGCTCTTTTCCTATTTCAAAAGTTTTAGTTTTCGAGGGTAATAGCTATGTCTGTTGAAAAAATGAAGATATTAGACAATTTTATGATTGCAAATGGTAAAGAATGTGATTAAAGGCTCTTTTCCTATGTCAAAAGTTTTAGTTTTCAAGGGTAATAGCTACGTATGTTGAAAAAATGAAGATATTAGACTATTTTATGATTGCACATGGTGAAGAATGTGATTAAAGGCTCTTTTCCTATTTCAAAAGTTTTAGTTTTCGAGGGTAATAGCTACGTATGTTGAAAAATGAAAATATTAGACTATTTTATGATTGCAAATGGTAAAGAATGTGATTAAAGGCTCTTTTCCTATTTCAAAAGTTTTAGTTTTCGAGGGTAATAGCTACGTATGTTGAAAAAATGAAGATATTAGACTATTTTATGATTGCAAATGTAAAGAATGTGATTAAAGGCTCTTTTCCTATGTAAAAAGTTTTAGTTTCGAGGGTAATAGCTACGTATGTTGAAAAAATGAAGATATTAAACTATTTTGTGATTGCAAATGGTAAAGAATGTGATTAAAGGCTCTTTTCCTATTTCAAAAGTTTTAGTTTTCGAGGGTAATAGCTACGTATGTTGAAAAAATGAAGATATTAGACTATTTTATGATTGCAAATGGTAAAGAATGTGATTAAAGGCTCTTTTCCTATTTCATAAGTTTTAGTTTTCGAGGGTAATAGCTACGTATGTTGAA
Organism: Artemia franciscana; assembly: GCF_032884065.1. Taxonomy (NCBI): domain Eukaryota; kingdom Metazoa; phylum Arthropoda; class Branchiopoda; order Anostraca; family Artemiidae; genus Artemia; species Artemia franciscana. Next base: position 11,282 of record NW_027066340.1, read on the forward strand.
AAAATGAAGATATTAGACAATTTTATGATTGCACATGGTAAAGAATGTGATTAAAAGCTCATTTCCTATTTCAAAAGTTTTAGTTTTCGAGGGTAATAGCTACGTATATTGAAAAAATGAAGATATTAGACAATTTTATGATTGCAAATGGTAAAGAATGTGATTAAAGGCTCTTTTCCTATTTCAAAAGTTTTAGTTTTCAAGGGTAATAGCTACGTATGTTGAAAAAATGAAGATATTAGACTATTTTATGATTGCACATGGTGAAGAATGTGATTAAAGGCTCTTTTCCTATTTCAAAAGTTTTAGTTTTCGAGGGTAATAGCTACGTATGTTGAAAAAATGAAGATATTAGACTATTTTATGATTGCAAATGGTAAAGAATGTGATTAAAGGCTATTTTCCTATTTCAAAAGTTTTAGTTTTCGAGGGTAATAGCTATGTCTCTGGAAACAATGAAGATATTAGACAATTTTATGATTGCACATGGTAAAGAATTTGATTAAAAGCTCGTTTCCTATTTCAAAAGTTTTAGTTTTCGAGGGTAATAGCTATGTCTGTGGAAAAAATGAAGATATTAGACAATTTTATGATTGCAAATGGTAAAGAATGTGATTAAAGGCTCTTTTCCTATGTCAAAAGTTTTAGTTTTCAAGGGTAATAGCTACGTATGTTGAAAAAATGAAGATATTAGACTATTTTATGATTGCACATGGTGAAGAATGTGATTAAAGGCTCTTTTCCTATTTCAAAAGTTTTAGTTTTCGAGGGTAATAGCTACGTATGTTGAAAAAATGAAAATATTAGACTATTTTATGATTGCAAATGGTAAAGAATGTGATTAAAGGCTCTTTTCCTATTTCAAAAGTTTTAGTTTTCGAGGGTAATAGCTACGTATGTTGAAAAAATGAAGATATTAGACTATTTTATGATTGCAAATGGTAAAGAATGTGATTAAAGGCTCGTTTCCTATTTCAAAAGTTTTAGTTTTCGATGGTAATAGCTACGTATGTTGAAAAAATGAAGATATTAGACTATTTTATGATTGCAAATGGTAAAGAATGTGATTAAAGGCTCTTTTCCTATTTCAAAAGTTTTAGTTTTCGAGGGTAATAGCTACGTATGTTGAAAAAATGAAGATATTAGACTATTTTATGATTGCAAATGGTAAAGAATGTGATTAAAGGCTCTTTTCCTATTTCAAAAGTTTTAGTTTTCGAGGGTAATAGCTACGTATGTTGAAAAAATGAAGATATTAGACTATTTTATGATTGCAAATGGTAAAGAATGTGATTAAAGGCTCTTTTCCTATTTCAAAAGTTTTAGTTTTCGAGGGTAATAGCTATGTCTGTGGAAAAAATGAAGATATTAGACAATTTTATGATTGCAAATGGTAAAGAATGTGATTAAAGGCTCTTTTCCTATGTCAAAAGTTTTAGTTTTCAAGGGTAATAGCTACGTATGTTGAAAAAATGAAGATATTAGACTATTTTATGATTGCAAATGGTAAAGAATGTGATTAAAGGCTCTTTTCCTATTTCAAAAGTTTTAGTTTTCGAGGGTAATAGCTACGTATGTTGAAAAAATGAAGATATTAGACTATTTTATGATTGCAAATGGTAAAGAATGTGATTAAAGGCTCTTTTCCTATTTCAAAAGTTTTAGTTTTCGAGGGTAATAGCTATGTCTGTGGAAAAAATGAAGATATTAGACAATTTTATGATTGCAAATGGTAAAGAATGTGATTAAAGGCTCTTTTCCTATGTCAAAAGTTTTAGTTTTCAAGGGTAATAGCTACGTATGTTGAAAAAATGAAGATATTAGACTATTTTATGATTGCACATGGTGAAGAATGTGATTAAAGGCTCTTTTCCTATTTCAAAAGTTTTAGTTTTCGAGGGTAATAGCTATGTCTGTGGAAAAAATGAAGATATTAGACAATTTTATGATTGCAAATGGTAAAGAATGTGATTAAAGGCTCTTTTCCTATGTCAAAAGTTTTAGTTTTCAAGGGTAATAGCTACGTATGTTGAAAAAATGAAGATATTAGACTATTTTATGATTGCACATGGTAAAGAATGTGATTAAAGGCTCTTTTCCTATTTCAAAAGTTTTAGTTTTCGAGGGTAATAGCTACGTATGTTGAAAAAATGAAGATATTAGACTATTTTATGATTGCAAATGGTAAAGAATGTGATTAAAGGCTCTTTTCCTATTTCAAAAGTTTTAGTTTTCGAGGGTAATAGCTATGTCTGTGGAAAAAATGAAGATATTAGACAATTTTATGATTGCAAATGGTAAAGAATGTGATTAAAGGCTCTTTTCCTATGTCAAAAGTTTTAGTTTTCAAGGGTAATAGCTACGTATGTTGAAAAAATGAAGATATTAGACTATTTTATGATTGCAAATGGTAAAGAATGTGATTAAAGGCTCTTTTCCTATTTCAAAAGTTTTAGTTTTCGAGGGTAATAGCTACGTATGTTGAAAAAATGAAGATATTAGACTATTTTATGATTGCAAATGGTAAAGAATGTGATTAAAGGCTCTTTTCCTATTTCAAAAGTTTTAGTTTTCGAGGGTAATAGCTATGTCTGTGGAAAAAATGAAGATATTAGACAATTTTATGATTGCAAATGGTAAAGAATGTGATTAAAGGCTCTTTTCCTATGTCAAAAGTTTTAGTTTTCAAGGGTAATAGCTACGTATGTTGAAAAAATGAAGATATTAGACTATTTTATGATTGCACATGGTGAAGAATGTGATTAAAGGCTCTTTTCCTATTTCAAAAGTTTTAGTTTTCGAGGGTAATAGCTACGTATGTTGAAAAAATGAAAATATTAGACTATTTTATGATTGCAAATGGTAAAGAATGTGATTAAAGGCTATTTTCCTATTTCAAAAGTTTTAGTTTTCGAGGGTAATAGCTATGTCTCTGGAAACAATGAAGATATTAGACAATTTTATGATTGCACATGGTAAAGAATGTGATTAAAAGCTCGTTTCCTATTTCAAAAGTTTTAGTTTTCGAGGGTAATAGCTATGTCTGTGGAAAAAATGAAGATATTAGACAATTTTATGATTGCAAATGGTAAAGAATGTGATTAAAGGCTCTTTTCCTATGTCAAAAGTTTTAGTTTTCAAGGGTAATAGCTACGTATGTTGAAAAAATGAAGATATTAGACTATTTTATGATTGCACATGGTGAAGAATGTGATTAAAGGCTCTTTTCCTATTTCAAAAGTTTTAGTTTTCGAGGGTAATAGCTACGTATGTTGAAAAAATGAAAATATTAGACTATTTTATGATTGCAAATGGTAAAGAATGTGATTAAAGGCTCTTTTCCTATTTCAAAAGTTTTAGTTTTCGAGGGTAATAGCTACGTATGTTGAAAAAATGAAGATATTAGACTATTTTATGATTGCAAATGGTAAAGAATGTGATTAAAGGCTCGTTTCCTATTTCAAAAGTTTTAGTTTTCGATGGTAATAGCTACGTATGTTGAAAAAATGAAGATATTAGACTATTTTATGATTGCAAATGGTAAAGAATGTGATTAAAGGCTCTTTTCCTATTTCAAAAGTTTTAGTTTTCGAGGGTAATAGCTACGTATGTTGAAAAAATGAAGATATTAGACTATTTTATGATTGCAAATGGTAAAGAATGTGATTAAAGGCTCTTTTCCTATTTCAAAAGTTTTAGTTTTCGAGGGTAATAGCTACGTATGTTGAAAAAATGAAGATATTAGACTATTTTATGATTGCAAATGGTAAAGAATGTGATTAAAGGCTCTTTTCCTATTTCAAAAGTTTTAGTTTTCGAGGGTAATAGCTATGTCTGTGGAAAAAATGAAGATATTAGACAATTTTATGATTGCAAATGGTAAAGAATGTGATTAAAGGCTCTTTTCCTATGTCAAAAGTTTTAGTTTTCAAGGGTAATAGCTACGTATGTTGAAAAAATGAAGATATTAGACTATTTTATGATTGCAAATGGTAAAGAATGTGATTAAAGGCTCTTTTCCTATTTCAAAAGTTTTAGTTTTCGAGGGTAATAGCTACGTATGTTGAAAAAATGAAGATATTAGACTATTTTATGATTGCAAATGGTAAAGAATGTGATTAAAGGCTCTTTTCCTATTTAAAAAGTTTTAGTTTTCGAGGGTAATAGCTATGTCTGTGGAAAAAATGAAGATATTAGACAATTTTATGATTGCAAATGGTAAAGAATGTGATTAAAGGCTCTTTTCCTTTGTCAAAAGTTTTAGTTTTCAAGGGTAATAGCTACGTATGTTGAAAAAATGAAGATATTAGACTATTTTATGATTGCACATGGTGAAGAATGTGATTAAAGGCTCTTTTCCTATTTCAAAAGTTTTAGTTTTCGAGGGTAATAGCTACGTATGTTGAAAAAATGAAAATATTAGACTATTTTATGATTGCAAATGGTAAAGAATGTGATTAAAGGCTCTTTTCCTATTTCAAAAGTTTTAGTTTTCGAGGGTAATAGCTACGTATGTTGAAAAAATGAAGATATTAGACTATTTTATGATTGCAAATGGTAAAGAATGTGATTAAAGGCTCTTTTCCTATGTAAAAAGTTTTAGTTTTCGAGGGTAATAGCTACGTATGTTGAAAAAATGAAGATATTAAACTATTTTGTGATTGCAAATGGTAAAGAATGTGATTAAAAGCTCTTTTCCTATTTCAAAAGTTTTAGTTTTCGAGGGTAATAGCTACATATGTTGAAAAAATGAAGATATTAGACTATTTTATGATTGCAAATGGTAAAGAATGTGATTAAAGGCTCTTTTCCTATTTCAAAAGTTTTAGTTTTCGAGGGTAATAGCTATGTCTGTGGAAAAAATGAAGATATTAGACAATTTTATGATTGCACATGGTAAAGAATGTGATTAAAAGCTCTTTTCCTATTTCAAAAGTTTTAGTTTTCGAGGGTAATAGCTACGTATGTTGAAAAAATGAAGATATTAGACTATTTTATGATTGCAAATGGTAAAGAATGTGATTAAAGGCTCTTTTCCTATTTCAAAAGTTTTAGTTTTCGAGGGTAATAGCTACGTATGTTGAAAAAATGAAGATATTAGACTATTTTATGATTGCAAATGGTAAAGAATGTGATTAAAGGCTCTTTTCCTATTTCAAAAGTTTTAGTTTTCGAGGGTAATAGCTACGTATGTTGAAAAAATGAAGATATTAGACTATTTTATGATTGCACATGGTGAAGAATGTGATTAAAGGCTCTTTTCCTATTTCAAAAGTTTTAGTTTTCGAGGGTAATAGCTACGTATGTTGAAAAAATGAAAATATTAGACTATTTTATGATTGCAAATGGTAAAGAATGTGATTAAAGGCTCTTTTCCTATTTCAAAAGTTTTAGTTTTCGAGGGTAATAGCTACGTATGTTGAAAAAATGAAGATATTAGACTATTTTATGATTGCAAATGGTAAAGAATGTGATTAAAGGCTCGTTTCCTATTTCAAAAGTTTTAGTTTTCGAGGGTAATAGCTACGTATGTTGAAAAAATGAAGATATTAGACTATTTTATGATTGCAAATGGTAAAGAATGTGATTAAAGGCTCTTTTCCTATTTCAAAAGTTTTAGTTTTCGAGGGTAATAGCTACGTATGTTGAAAAAATGAAGATATTAGACTATTTTATGATTGCAAATGGTAAAGAATGTGATTAAAGGCTCTTTTCCTATTTCAAAAGTTTTAGTTTTCGAGGGTAATAGCTACGTATGTTGAGAAAATGAAGATATTAGACTATTTTATGATTGCAAATGGTAAAGAATGTGATTAAAGGCTCTTTTCCTATTTCAAAAGTTTTAGTTTTCGAGGGTAATAGCTATGTCTGTGGAAAAAATGAAGATATTAGACAATTTTATGATTGCAAATGGTAAAGAATGTGATTAAAGGCTCTTTTCCTATGTCAAAAGTTTTAGTTTTCAAGGGTAATAGCTACGTATGTTGAAAAAATGAAGATATTAGACTATTTTATGATTGCAAATGGTAAAGAATGTGATTAAAGGCTCTTTTCCTATTTCAAAAGTTTTAGTTTTCGAGGGTAATAGCTACGTATGTTGAAAAAATGAAGATATTAGAATATTTTATGATTGCAAATGGTAAAGAATGTGATTAAAGGCTCTTTTCCTATTTCAAAAGTTTTAGTTTTCGAGGGTAATAGCTATGTCTGTGGAAAAAATGAAGATATTAGACAATTTTATGATTGCAAATGGTAAAGAATGTGATTAAAGGCTCTTTTCCTATGTCAAAAGTTTTAGTTTTCAAGGGTAATAGCTACGTATGTTGAAAAAATGAAGATATTAGACTATTTTATGATTGCACATGGTGAAGAATGTGATTAAAGGCTCTTTTCCTATTTCAAAAGTTTTAGTTTTCGAGGGTAATAGCTACGTATGTTGAAAAAATGAAAATATTAGACTATTTTATGATTGCAAATGGTAAAGAATGTGATTAAAGGCTCTTTTCCTATTTCAAAAGTTTTAGTTTTCGAGGGTAATAGCTACGTATGTTGAAAAAATGAAGATATTAGACTATTTTATGATTGCAAATGGTAAAGAATGTGATTAAAGGCTCTTTTCCTATGTAAAAAGTTTTAGTTTTCGAGGGTAATAGCTACGTATGTTGAAAAAATGAAGATATTAAACTATTTTGTGATTGCAAATGGTAAAGAATGTGATTAAAAGCTCTTTTCCTATTTCAAAAGTTTTAGTTTTCGAGGGTAATAGCTACATATGTTGAAAAAATGAAGATATTAGACTATTTTATGATTGCAAATGGTAAAGAATGTGATTAAAGGCTATTTTCCTATTTCAAAAGTTTTAGTTTTCGAGGGTAATAGCTATGTCTCTGGAAACAATGAAGATATTAGACAATTTTATGATTGCACATGGTAAAGAATGTGATTAAAAGCTCGTTTCCTATTTCAAAAGTTTTAGTTTTCGAGGGTAATAGCTACGTATGTTGAAAAAATGAAGATATTAGACTATTTTATGATTGCAAATGGTAAAGAATGTGATTAAAGGCTCTTTTCCTATTTCAAAAGTTTTAGTTTTCGAGGGTAATAGCTACGTATGTTGAAAAAATGAAGATATTAGACTATTTTATGATTGCAAATGGTAAAGAATGTGATTAAAGGCTCTTTTCCTATTTCAAAAGTTTTAGTTTTCGAGGGTAATAGCTACGTATGTTGAAAAAATGAAGATATTAGACTATTTTATGATTGCAAATGGTAAAGAATGTGATTAAAGGCTCTTTTCCTATTTCAAAAGTTTTAGTTTTCGAGGGTAATAGCTATGTCTGTGGAAAAAATGAAGATATTAGACAATTTTATGATTGCAAATGGTAAAGAATGTGATTAAAGGCTCTTTTCCTATGTCAAAAGTTTTAGTTTTCAAGGGTAATAGCTACGTATGTTGAAAAAATGAAGATATTAGACTATTTTATGATTGCACATGGTGAAGAATGTGATTAAAGGCTCTTTTCCTATTTCAAAAGTTTTAGTTTTCGAGGGTAATAGCTACGTATGTTGAAAAAATGAAAATATTAGACTATTTTATGATTGCAAATGGTAAAG
>NW_027066341.1:0-18890 GCF_032884065.1 Artemia franciscana
CTAGCTATTACCCTCGAAAACTAAAACTTTTGCCATAGGAAAAGAGCCTTTAATTACATTCTTTGCCATGTGCAATCATAAAATAGTCTAATATGTTCATTTTTTCAACATACGTAGCTATTACCCTCGAAAACTAAAACTTTTGAAATAGGAAAAGAGCCTTTAATCACATTCTTTACCATGTGCAATCATAAAATAGTCTAATATCTTCATTTTTTCCACAGACCTAGCTATTACCCTCGAAAACTAAAACTTTTGAAATAGGAAAAGAGCCTTTAATCACATTCTTTACCATATGCAATCATAAAATAGTCTAATATCTTCATTTTTTCCACAGACATAGCTATTACCCTCGAAAACTAAAACTTTTGAAATAGGAAAAGAGCCTTTAATCACATTCTTTACCATTTGCAATCATAAAATAGTCTAATATCTTCATTTTTTCAACATACGTAGCTATTACCCTCGAAAACTAAAACTTTTGAAATAGGAAAAGAGCGTTTAATCACATTCTTTACCATTTGCAATCATAAAATAGTCTAATATCTTCATTTTTTCAACATACGTAGCTATTACCCTCGAAAACTAAAACTTTTGACATAGGAAAAGAGCATTTAATCACATTCTTTACCATGTGCAATCATAAAATAGTCTAATATGTTCATTTTTTCCATAGACAAAGCTCTTACCCTCGAAAACTAAAACTTTTGAAATAGGAAATGAGCCTTTAATCACATTCTTTACCATTTGCAATCATAAAATAGTCTAATATCTTCATTTTTTCAACATACGTAGCTATTACCCTCGAAAACTAAAACTTTTGAAATAGGAAAAGAGCCTTTAATCACATTCTCTACCATGTGCAATCATTAAATTGTCTAATATCTTCATTTTTCAACATACGTAGCTCTTACCCCCAAATACTAAAACTTTTGAAATAGGAAAAGAGCCTTTAATCACATTCTTTACCATTTCCAATCATAAAATAGTCTAATATCTTCATTTTTTCCACAGACAAAGCTATTACCCTCGAAAACTAAAACTTTTGAAATAGGAAAAGAGCCTTTAATCACATTCTTTACCATTTGCAATCATAAAATAGTCTAGTATCTTCATTTTTTCAACATACGTAGCTATTACCCTCGAAAACTAAAACTTTTGACATAGGAAAAGAGCCTTTAATCACATTCTTTATCGTGTGCAATCATAAAATAGTCTAAAATCTTCATTTTTTCCACAGACATAGCTATTACCATCGAAAACAAAAACTTTTGAAATGGGAAAAGAGCCCTTAATCACATTCTTTACCATTTGCAATCATAAAATTGTCTAATATCTTCATTTTTTCAACATACGTAGCTATTACCCTCGAAAACTGAAACTTTTGAAATAGGAAAAGAGCCTTTAATCACATTCTTTACCATTTGCAATCATAAAATAGTCTAATATCTTCATTTTTTCAACATACGTAGCTATTACCCTCGAAAACTAAAACTTTTGAAATAGGAAAAGAGCCTTTAATCACATTCTTTACCATGTGCAATCATAAAATAGTCTAATATCTTCATTTTTTCAACATACGTAGCTATTACCCTCGAAAACTAAAACTTTTGAAATAGGAAAAGAGCCTTTAATCACATTCTTTACCATTTGCAATCATAAAATAGTCTAATATCTTCATTTTTTCAACATACGTAGCTATTACCCTCGAAAACTAAAACTTTTAAAATAGGAAAAGAGCCTTTAATCACATTCTTTGCCATTTCCAATCATCATACGTAGCTATTTCCCTCGAAAACTAAAACTTTTGAACTAGGAAAAGAGCCTTTAATCACATTCTTTACCATGTGCAATCATAAAATAGTCTAATATCTTCATTTTTTCAACATACGTAGCAATTACCCTCGAAAACTAAAACTTTTGAAATAGGAAAAAAGCCTTTAATCACATTCTTTACCATTTGCAATCATAAAATAGTCTAATATCTTCATTTTTTCAACATACGTAGCTATTACCCTCGAAAACTAAAACCTTTGACATAGGAAAAGAGCCTTTGATCACATTCTTTACCATTTGCAATCATAAAATAGTCTAACATCTTCATTTTTTCAACATACGTAGCTATTACCCTCGAAAACTAAAACTTTTGACATAGGAAAACAGCCTTTAATTACATTCTTTACCATGTGCAATCATAAAATAGTCTAATATCTTCATTTTTTCAACATACGTAGCTATTACCCTCGAAAACTAAAACTTTTGAAATAGGAAAAGAGCCTTTAATCACATTCTTTACCATGTGCAATCATAAAATAGTCTAATATCTTCATTTTTTCCACAGACCTAGCTATTACCCTCGAAAACTAAAACTTTTGAAATAGGAAAAAAGCCTTTAATAACATTCTTTACCATGTGCAATCATAAAATAGTCTAATATCTTCATTTTTTCCACAGGCATAGCTATTACCCTCGAAAACTAAAACTTTTGAAATAGGAAAAGAGCCTTTAATCACATTCTTTACCATTTGCAATCATAAAATAGTCTAATATCTTCATTTTTTCAACATACGTAGCTATTACCCTCGAAAACTAAAACTTTTGAAATAGGAAAAGAGCGTTTAATCACATTCTTTACCATTTGCAATCATAAAATAGTCTAATATCTTCATTTTTTCAACATACGTAGCTATTACCCTCGAAAACTAAAACTTTTGACATAGGAAAAGAGCATTTAATCACATTCTTTACCATGTGCAATCATAAAATAGTCTAATATGTTCATTTTTTCCACAGACAAAGCTCTTACCCTCGAAAACGAAAACTTTTGAAATAGGAAATGAGCCTTTAATCACATTCTTTACCATTTGCAATCATAAAATAGTCTAATATCTTCATTTTTTCAACATACGTAGCTATTACCCTCGAAAACTAAAACTTTTGAAATAGGAAAAGAGCCTTTAATCACATTCTCTACCATGTGCAATCATTAAATTATCTAATATCTTCATTTTTCAACATACGTAGCTATTACCCTCGAAATTTAAAACTTTTAAAATAGGAAAAGAGCCTTTAATCACATTCTTTACCATTTGCAATCATAAAATAGTCTAATATCTTCATTTTTTCAACATACGTAGCTCTTACCCCCAAAAACTAAAACTTTTGAAATAGGAAAAGAGCCTTTAATCACATTCTTTACCATTTGCAATCATAAAATAGTCTAATATCTTCATTTTTTCCACAGACAAATCTATTACCCTCGAAAACTAAAACTTTTGAAATAGGAAAAGAGCCTTTAATCACATTCTTTACCATTTGCAATCATAAAATAGTCTAATATCTTCATTTTTTCAACATACGTAGCTATTACCCTCGAAAACTAAAACTTTTGACATAGGAAAAGAGCCTTTAATCACATTCTTTACCATGTGCAATCATAAAATAGTCGAATACCTTCATTTTTTCAACATACGTAGCTATTACCCTCGAAAACTAAAACTTCTGACATAGGAAAAGAGCCTTTAATCACATTCTTTACCATGTGCAATCATAAAATTGTCTAATATCTTCATTTTTTCCACAGACAAAGCTCTTACCCTCGAAAACTAAAATTTTTGAAATAGGAAAAGAGCCTTTAATCACATTCTTTACCATGTGCAATCATAAAATAGTCTAATATCTTCATTTTTTCAACATACGTAGCTATTACCCTCGAAAACTAAAACATTTGACATAGGAAAAGAGCCTTTAATCAAATTCTTTACCATTTGCAATCATAAAATAGTCTAATATCTTCATTTTTTCAACATACGTAGCTATTACCCTCGAAAACTAAAACTTTTGACAAATTAAAGGCTCTTTTCCTATGTCAAAAGTTTTAGTTTTCGAGGGTAATAGCTACGTATGTTGAAAAAATGAAGATATTAGACTATTTTATGATTGCACATGGTAAAGAATGTGATTAAAGGCTCTTTTCCTATTTCAAAAGTTTTAGTTTTCGAAGGTAATAGCTACGTATGTTGAAAAAATGAAGATATTATACAATTTTATGATTGCAAATGGTAAAGAATGTGATTAAAGGCTCTTTTCCCTATTTCAAAAGTTTTAGTTTTCGAGGGTAATAGCTACGTATGTTGAAAAAATGAAGATATTAGACTATTTTATGATTGCAAATGGTAAAGAATGTGATTAAAGGCTCTTTTCCTATTTCAAAAGTTTTAGTTTTCGAGAGTAATAGCTAGGTCTGTGGAAAAAATGAAGATATTAGACTATTTTATGATTGCAAATGGTAAAGAATGTGATTAAAGGCTCTTTTCCTATGTCAAAAGTTTTAGTTTTCGAGGGTAATAGCTACGTATGTTGAAAAATGAAGATATTAGACTATTTTATGATTGCAAATGGTAAAGAATGTGATTAAAGGCTCTTTTCCTAATTCAAAAGTTTTAGTTTTCGAGGGTAATAGCTACGTATGTTGAAAAAATGAAGATATTAGACAATTTTATGGATTGCACATTACGGGTAATAGCTACGTATGTTGAAAAAATGAAGATATTAGACTATTTTATGATTGCAAATGGTAAAGAATGTGATTTAAGGCTCTTTTCCTATTTCAAAAGTTTTAGTTTTCGAGGGTAATAGCTACATATGTTGAAAAAATGAAGATATTAGACAATTTTATGATTGTTAATGGTAAAGAATGTGATTAAAGGCTCTTTTCCTATGTCAAAAGTTTTAGTTTTCGAGGATAATAGCTACGTATGTTGAAAAAATGAAGATATTAGACTATTTTATGATTGCACATGGTAAAGAATGTGATTAAAGGCTCTTTTCCTATTCCAAAAGTTTTAGTTTTCGAGGGTAATAGCTACGTATGTTGAAAAAATGAAGATATTAGACTATTTTATAATTGCAAATGGTAAAGAATGTGATTAAAGGCTCTTTTCCTATGTCAAAAGTTTTAGTTTTCGAGGGTAATAGCTACGTATGTTGAAAAAATGAAGATATTAGACAATTCTATGATTGCACATGGTAAAGAATGTGATTAAAGGCTCTTTTCCTATGTCAAAAGTTTTAGTTTTCGAGGGTAATAGCTACGTATGTTGAAAAAATGAAGATATTAGACTATTTTATGATTGCACATGGTAAAGAATGTGATTAAAGGCTCTTTTCCTATTTCAAAAGTTTTAGTTTTCGAGGGTAATAGCTACGTATGTTGAAAAAATGAAGATATTAGACTGTTTTATAATGGCAATTGGTAAAGAATGTGATTAAAGGCTCTTTTCCTATGTCAAAAGTTTTAGTTTTCGAGGGTAATAGCTACGTATGTTGAAAAAATGAAGATATTAGACAATTCTATGATTGCACATGGTAAAGAATGTGATTAAAGGCTCTTTTCCTATTTCAAAAGTTTTAGTTTTCGAGGGTAATAGCTACGTATGTTGACAAAATGAAAATATTAGACAATTTTATGATTGCACATGGTAAAGAATGTGATTAAAGGCTCTTTTCCTATTTCAAAAGTTTTAGTTTTCGAGGGTAATAGCTACGTATGTTGAAAAAATGAAGATATTAGACTATTTTATGATTGCAAATGGTAAAGAATGTGATTAAAGGCTCTTTTCCTATTTCAAAAGTTTTAGTTTTCGAGGGTAATAGCTACGTATGTTGAAAAAATGAAGATATTAGACTATTTTATGATTGCAAATGGTAAAGAATGTGATTAAAGGCTCTTTTCCTATTACCCTCGAAAACTAAAACTTTTGAAATAGGAAAAGAGCCTTTAATCACATTCTTTACCATGTGCAATCATAAAGTAGTCTAACATCTTCATTTTTTCCACAGACATAGCTATTACCCTCGAAAACTAAAACTTTTGAAATAGGAAAAGAGCCTTTAATCACATTCTTTACCATTTGCAATCATAAAATAGACTAATATCTTCATTTTTTCAATATACGTAGCTATTACCCTCGAAAACTAAACTTTTTGAAATAGGAAAAGAGCCTTTAATCACATTCTTTACCATGTGCAATCATAAAGTAGTCTAATATCTTCATTTTTTCCACAGACATAGCTATTACCCTCGAAAACTAAAACTTTTGAAATAGGAAAAGACCCTTTAATCACATTCTTTACCATTTGCAATCATAAAATAGACTAATATCTTCATTTTTTCAACATACGTAGCTATTACCCTCGAAAACTAAAACTTTTGAAATAGGAAAAGAGCCTTTAATCACATTCTTTACCATGTGCAATCATAAAATAGTCTAATATCTTCATTTTTTCAACATATGTAGCTATTACCCTCGAAAACTAAAACTTTTGAAATAGGAAAAGAGCTTTTAATCACATTCTTTACAATGTGCAATCATAAAATTGTCTAATATCTTCATTTTTTCAACATACGTAGCAATTACCCTCGAAAACTAAAACTTTTGAAATAGGAAAAAAGCCTTTAATCACATTCTTTACCATTTGCAATCATAAAATAGTCTAATATCTTCATTTTTTCAACATACGTAGCTATTACCCTCGAAAACTAAAACTTTTGACATAGGAAAAGAGCATTTAATCACATTCTTTACCATTTGCAATCATAAAATAGTCTAATATCTTCATTTTTTCAACATACGTAGCTATTACCCTAGAAAACTAAAACTTTTGAAATAGGAAAAGAGCCTTTAATCACATTCTTTACCATTTTCAATCATAAAATAGTCTAATATCTTCATTTTTTCAACATACGTAGCTATTACCCTCGAAAACTAAAACTTTTGAAATAGGAAAAGAGCCTTTAATCACATTCTTTACCATTTGCAATCATAAAATAGTCTAATATCTTCATTTTTTCCACAGACCTAGCTATTACCCTCGAAAACTAAAATTTTTGAAATAGGAAAAGAGCCTTTAATCACATTCTTTACAATGTGCAATCATAAAATTGTCTAATATCTTCATTTTTTCAACATACGTAGCAATTACCCTCGAAAACTAAAACTTTTGAAATAGGAAAAGAGCCTTTAATCACATTCTTTACCATTTGCAATCATAAAATAGTCTAATATCTTCATTTTTTCAACAGACGTAGCTATTACCCTCGAAAACTAAAACTTTTGACATAGGAAGAGAGCATTTAATCACATTCTTTACCATTTGCAATCATAAAATAGTCTAATATCTTCATTTTTTCCACAGACCTAGCTATTACCCTCGAAAACTAAAACTTTTGAAATAGGAAAAGAGCCTTTAATCACATTCTTTACCATTTGCAATCATAAAATAGTTTAATGTCTTCATTTTTTCAACATACGTAGCTCTTACCCCCGAAAACTAAAACTTTTGAAATAGGGAAAAGAGCCTTTAATCACATTCTTTACCATTTGCAATCATAAAATAGTCTAATATCTTCATTTTTTCCACAGACCTAGCTATTACCCTAGAAAACTAAAACTTTTGAAATTCTAAAAGAGCCTTTAATCACATTCTTTACCATTTGCAATCATAAAATAGTCTAATATCTTCATTTTTTCAACATACGTAGCTATTACCCTCGAAAACTAAAACTTTTGAAATAGGAAAAGAGCCTTTAATCACATTCTTTACCATGTGCAATCATAAAATAGTCTAATATCTTCATTTTTTCAACATACGTAGTTATTACCCTCGAAAACAAAAACTTTTCAAATAGGAAAAGAGCCTTTAATCACATTCTTTACCATGTGCAATCATAAAATTGTCTAATATCTTCATTTTTTCAACAAACGTAGCTATTACCCTCGAAAACTAAAACTTTTGACAAAGGAAAAGAGCCTTTAATCACATTCTTTACCATTTGCAATCATAAAATAGTCTAATATCATCATTTTTTCATTATACGTAGCTATTACCTTCGAAAACTAAAACTTTTGAAATAGGAAAAGAGCCTTTAATCACATTCTTTACCATGTGCAATCATAAAATTGTCTAATATCTTCATTTTTTCAACATACTTAGCTATTACCCTCTAAAACTAAAACTTTTGACATAGGAAAAGAGCCTTTAATCACATTCTTTACCATTTGCAATCATAAAATAGTCTAATATCTTCATTTTTTCAACATACGTAGCTATTACCCTCGAAAACTAAAACTTTTGAAATAGGAAAAGAGCCTTTAATCACATTCTTTACCATGTGCAATCATAAAATAGTCTAATATCTAAATTTTTTAGTTTTAGTTTAAGTTTTCGAGGGTAATAGCTACGTATGTTGAAAAAATGAAGATATTAGACAATTTTATGGATTGCACATTACGGGTAATAGCTACGTATGTTGAAAAAATGAAGATATTAGACTATTTTATGATTGCAAATGGTAAAGAATGTGATTAAAGGCTCTTTTCCTATTACCCTCGAAAACTAAAACTTTTGAAATAGGAAAAGAGCCTTTAATCACATTCTTTACCATGTGCAATCATAAAGTAGTCTAATATCTTCATTTTTTCCACAGACATAGCTATTACCCTCGAAAACTAAAACTTTTGAAATAGGAAAAGAGCCTTTAATCACATTCTTTACCATTTGCAATCATAAAATAGTCTAATATCTTCATTTTTTCAACATACGTAGCTATTACCCTCGAAAACTAAAACTTTTGAAATAGGAAAAGAGCCTTTAATCACATTCTTTACCATGTGCAATCATAAAATAGTCTAATATCTTCATTTTTTCAACATATGTAGCTATTACCCTCGAAAACTAAAACTTTTGAAATAGGAAAAGAGCCTTTAATCACATTCTTTACAATGTGCAATCATGAAATTGTCTAATATCTTCATTTTTTCAACATACGTAGCAATTACCCTCGAAAACTAAAACTTTTGAAATAGGAAAAGAGCCTTTAATCACATTCTTTACCATTTGCAATCATAAAATAGTCTAATATCTTCATTTTTTCAACATACGTAGCTATTACCCTCGAAAACTAAAACTTTTGACATAGGAAAAAGCATTTAATCACATTCTTTACCATTTGCAATCGTAAAATAGTCTAATATCTTCATTTTTTCTACATACGTAGCTATTACCCTAGAAAACTAAAACTTTTGAAATAGGAAAAGAGCCTTTAATCACATTCTTTACCATTTGCAATCATAAAATAGTCTAATATCTTCATTTTTTCAACATACGTAGCTATTACCCTCGAAATCTAAAACTTTTGAAATAGGAAAAGAGCCTTTAATCACGTTCTTTACCATTTGCAATCATAAAATAGTCTAATATCTTCATTTTTTCCACAGACCTAGCTATTACTCTCGAAAACTAAAACTTTTGAAATAGGAAAAGAGCCTTTAATCACATTCTTTACCATTTGCAATCATAAAATAGTCTAATATCTTCATTTTTTCAACATACGTAGCTATTACCCTCGAAAACTAAAACTTTTGAAATAGGGAAAAGAGCCTTTAATCACATTCTTTACCATTTGCAATCATAAAATTGTCTAATATCTTCATTTTTTCAACATACGTAGCTATTACCCTCGAAAACTAAAACTTTTGAAATAGGAAAAGAGCCTTTAATCCCATTCTTTACCATGTGCAATCATAAAATAGTCTAATATCTTCATTTTTTCAACATACGTAGCTATTACCCTCGAAAACAAAAACTTTTCAAATAGGAAAAGAGCCTTTAATCACATTCTTTACCATGTGCAATCATAAAATTGTCTAATATCTTCATTTTTTCAACATACTTAGCTATTACCCTCGAAAAATAAAACTTTTGAAATAGGAAAAGAGCCTTTAATCACAGTCTTTACCATTTGCAATCATAAAATAGTCTAATATCTTCATTTTTTCAACATACTTAGCTATTACCCTCGAAAACTAAAACTTTTGACATAGGAAAAGAGCCTTTAATCACATTCTTTACCATTTGCAATCATAAAATTGTCTAATATCTTCATTTTTTCAACATACGTAGCTATTACCCTCGAAAACTAAAAGTTTTGAAATAGGAAAAGAGCCTTTAATCACATTCTTTACCATGTGCAATCATAAAATATTCTAATATCTTCATTTTTTCAACATACGTAGCTATTACCCTCGAAAACTAAAACTTTTGAAATAGGAAAAGAGCCTTTAATCACATTCTTTACCATTTGCAATCATAAAATAGTCTAATATCTTCATTTTTTCAACATACGTAGCTATTACACTCGAAAACTAAAACTTTTGACATAGGAAAAGAGCCTTTAATCACATTCTTTACCATGTGCAATCATAAAGTTGTCTAATATCTTCATTTTTTCAACATACGTAGCTATTACCCTCGAAAACTAAAACTTTTGAAATAGGAAAAGAGCCTTTAATCACATTCTTTACCATGTGCAATCATAAAATTGTCTAATATCTTCATTTTTTCAACATACGTAGCTATTACCCTAAAAAACTAAAACTTTTTAAATAGGAAAAGAGCCTTTAATCACATTCTTTACCATGTGCAATCATAAAATAGTCTAATATCTTCATTTTTTCAACATACTAAGCTATTACCCTCGAAAACTAAAACTTTTGAAATAGGAATAGAGCCTTTAATCACATTCTTTACCATTTGCAATCATAAAATAGTCTAATATCTTCATTTTTTCTTCATACGTAGCTATTACCTTTGAAAACTAAAACTTTTGAAATAGGAAAAGAGATTACCATTTGAAATCATAAAATAGTCTAATATCTTCATTTTTTCCACAGACAAAGCTATTACTCTCGAAAACTAAAAATTTTGAAATAGGAAAAGAGCCTTTAATCACATTCTTTACCATGTGCAATCATAAAATTGTCTAATATCTTCATTTTTTCAACATACGTAGCTATTACCCTCGAAAACTAAAACTTTTGAAATAGGAAAAGAGCCTTTAATCACATTCTTTACCATTTGCAATCATAAAATAGTCGAATATCTTCATTTTTCAACATACGTAGCCATTACCCTCGAAAACTAAAACTTTTGACATAGGAAAAGAGCCTTTAATCACATTCTTTATCGTGTGCAATCATAAAATAGTCTAAAATCTTCATTTTTTCCACAGACATAGCTATTACCATCGAAAACAAAAACTTTTGAAATGGGAAAAGAGCCCTTAATCACATTCTTTACCATTTGCAATCATAAAATTGTCTAATATCTTCATTTTTTCAACATACGTAGCTATTACCCTTGAAAACCGAAACTTTTGAAATAGGAAAAGAGCCTTTAATCACATTCTTTACCATTTGCAATCATAAAATAGTCTAATATCTTCATTTTTTCAACATACGTAGCTATTACCCTCGAAAACTAAAACTTTTGAAATAGGAAAAGAGCCTTTAATCACATTCTTTACCATGTGCAATCATAAAATAGTCTAATATCTTCATTTTTTCAACATACGTAGCTATTACCCTCGAAAACTAAAACTTTTGAAATAGGAAAAGAGCCTTTAATCACATTCTTTACCATTTGCAATCATAAAATAGTCTAATATCTTCATTTTTTCAACATACGTAGCTATTACCCTCGAAAACTAAAATTTTTAAAATAGGAAAAGAGCCTTTAATCACATTCTTTGCCATTTCCAATCATAAAATAGTCTAATATCTTCATTTTTTCAACATACGTAGCTCTTACCCCCCGAAAACTAAAACTTTTGAAATAGGAAAAGAGCCTTTAATCCCATTCTTTACCATTTGCAATCATCATACGTAGCTATTTCCCTCGAAAACTAAAACTTTTGAACTAGGAAAAGAGCCTTTAATCACATTCTTTACCATGTGCAATCATAAAATAGTCTAATATCTTCATTTTTTCAACATACGTAGCTATTACCCTCGAAAACTAAAACTTTTGACATAGGAAAAGAGCCTTTATTCACATTCTTTACCGTGTGCAATCATAAAATAGTCTAAAATCTTCATTTTTTCCACAGACATAGCTATTACCATCGAAAACAAAAACTTTTGAAATGGGAAAAGAGCCCTTAATCACTTTCTTTACCATTTGCAATCATAAAATTGTCTAATATCTTCATTTTTTCAACATACGTAGCTATTACCCTCGAAAACTAAAACTTTTGACATAGGAAAAGAGCCTTTAATCACATTCTTTACCATTTGCAATCATAAAATAGTCTAATATCTTCATTTTTTCAACATACGTAGCTCTTACCCCCAAAAACTAAAACTTTTGAAATAGGAAAAGAGCCTTTAATCACATTCTTTAACATTTGCAATCATAAAATAGTCTAATATCTTCATTTTTTCCACAGACAAATCTATTACCCTCGAAAACTAAAACTTTTGAAATAGGAAAAGAGCCTTTAATCACATTCTTTACCATTTGCAATCATAAAATAGTCTAATATCTTCATTTTTTCAACATACGTAGCTATTACCCTCGAAAACTAAAACTTTTGACATAGGAAAAGAGCCTTTAATCACATTCTTTACCATGTGCAATCATAAAATAGTCGAATACCTTCATTTTTTCAACATACGTAGCTATTACCCTCGAAAACTAAAACTTTTGACATAGGAAAAGAGCCTTTAATCACATTCTTTACCATGTGCAATCATAAAATTGTCTAATATCTTCATTTTTTCCACAGACAAAGCTCTTACCCTCGAAAACTAAAACTTTTGAAATAGGAAAAGAGCCTTTAATCACATTCTTTACCATTTGCAATCATAAAATAGTCTAATATCTTCATTTTTTCAACATACGTAGCTATTACCCTCGAAAACTAAAACTTTTGAAATAGGAAAAGAGCCTTTAATCACATTCTTTACCATGTGCAATCATAAAATAGTCTAATATCTTTATTTTTTCAACATACGTAGCTATTACCCTCGAAAACTAAAACTTTTGACATAGGAAAAGAGCCTTTAATCACATTCTTTACCATTTGCAATCATAAAATAGTCTAACATCTTCATTTTTTCAACATACGTAGCTATTACCCTCGAAAACTAAAACTTTTGAAATAGGAAAAGAGCCTTTAATCACATTCTTTACCATGTGCAATCATAAAATAGTCTAATATCTTCATTTTTTCCACAGACCTAGCTATTACCCTCGAAAACTAAAACTTTTGAAATAGGAAAAGAGCCTTTAATCACATTCTTTACCATGTGCAATCATAAAATAGTCTAATATCTTCATTTTTTCCACAGACATAGCTATTACCCTCGAAAACTAAAACTTTTGAAATAGGAAAAGACCCTTTAATCACATTCTTTACCATTTGCAATCATAAAATAGTCTAATATCTTCATTTTTTCAACATACGTAGCTATTACCCTCGAAAACTAAAACTTTTGAAATAGGAAAAGAGCGTTTAATCACATTCTTTACCATTTGCAATCATAAAATAGTCTAATATCTTCATTTTTTCAACATACGTAGCTATTACCCTCGAAAACTAAAACTTTTGACATAGGAAAAGAGCATTTAATCACATTCTTTACCATGTGCAATCATAAAATAGTCTAATATGTTCATTTTTTCCATAGACAAAGCTCTTACCCGCGAAAACTAAAACTTTTGAAATAGGAAATAAGCCTTTAATCACATTCTTTACCATTTGCAATCATAAAATAGTCTAATATCTTCATTTTTTCAACATACGTAGCTATTACCCTCGAAAACTAAAACTTTTGAAATAGGAAAAGAGCCTTTAATCACATTCTCTACCATGTGCAATCATTAAATTATCTAATATCTTCATTTTTCAACATACGTAGCTATTACCCTCGAAATTTAAAACTTTTGAAATAGGAAAAGAGCCTTTAATCCCATTCTTTACCATTTGCAATCATCATACGTAGCTATTTCCCTCGAAAACTAAAACTTTTGAACTAGGAAAAGAGCCTTTAATCACATTCTTTACCATGTGCAATCATAAAATAGTCTAATATCTTCATTTTTTCAACATACGTAGCTATTACCCTCGAAAACTAAAACTTTTGACATAGGAAAAGAGCCTTTATTCACATTCTTTACCGTGTGCAATCATAAAATAGTCTAAAATCTTCATTTTTTCCACAGACATAGCTATTACCATCGAAAACAAAAACTTTTGAAATGGGAAAAGAGCCCTTAATCACTTTCTTTACTATTTGCAATCATAAAATTGTCTAATATCTTCATTTTTTCAACATACGTAGCTATTACCCTCGAAAACTAAAACTTTTGACATAGGAAAAGAGCCTTTAATCACATTCTTTACCATTTGCAATCATAAAATAGTCTAATATCTTCATTTTTTCAACATACGTAGCTCTTACCCCCAAAAACTAAAACTTTTGAAATAGGAAAAGAGCCTTTAATCACATTCTTTAACATTTGCAATCATAAAATAGTCTAATATCTTCATTTTTTCCACAGACAAATCTATTACCCTCGAAAACTAAAACTTTTGAAATAGGAAAAGAGCCTTTAATCACATTCTTTACCATTTGCAATCATAAAATAGTCTAATATCTTCATTTTTTCAACATACGTAGCTATTACCCTCGAAAACTAAAACTTTTGACATAGGAAAAGAGCCTTTAATCACATTCTTTACCATGTGCAATCATAAAATAGTCGAATACCTTCATTTTTTCAACATACGTAGCTATTACCCTCGAAAACTAAAACTTTTGACATAGGAAAAGAGCCTTTAATCACATTCTTTACCATGTGCAATCATAAAATTGTCTAATATCTTCATTTTTTCCACAGACAAAGCTCTTACCCTCGAAAACTAAAACTTTTGAAATAGGAAAAGAGCCTTTAATCACATTCTTTACCATTTGCAATCATAAAATAGTCTAATATCTTCATTTTTTCAACATACGTAGCTATTACCCTCGAAAACTAAAACTTTTGAAATAGGAAAAGAGCCTTTAATCACATTCTTTACCATGTGCAATCATAAAATAGTCTAATATCTTCATTTTTTCAACATACGTAGCTATTACCCTCGAAAACTAAAACTTTTGACATAGGAAAAGAGCCTTTAATCACATTCTTTACCATTTGCAATCATAAAATAGTCTAACATCTTCATTTTTTCAACATACGTAGCTATTACCCTCGAAAACTAAAACTTTTGAAATAGGAAAAGAGCCTTTAATCACATTCTTTACCATGTGAATCATAAAATAGTCTAATATCTTCATTTTTTCCACAGACCTAGCTATTACCCTCGAAAACTAAAACTTTTGAAATAGGAAAAGAGCCTTTAATCACATTCTTTACCATGTGCAATCATAAAATAGTCTAATATCTTCATTTTTTCCACAGACATAGCTATTACCCTCGAAAACTAAAACTTTTGAAATAGGAAAAGAGCCTTTAATCACATTCTTTACCATTTGCAATCATAAAATAGTCTAATATCTTCATTTTTTCAACATACGTAGCTATTACCCTCGAAAACTAAAACTTTTGAAATAGGAAAAGAGCGTTTAATCACATTCTTTACCATTTGCAATCATAAAATAGTCTAATATCTTCATTTTTTCAACATACGTAGCTATTACCCTCGAAAACTAAAACTTTTGACATAGGAAAAGAGCATTTAATCACATTCTTTACCATGTGCAATCATAAAATAGTCTAATATGTTCATTTTTTCCATAGACAAAGCTCTTACCCGCGAAAACTAAAACTTTTGAAATAGGAAATAAGCCTTTAATCACATTCTTTACCATTTGCAATCATAAAATAGTCTAATATCTTCATTTTTTCAACATACGTAGCTATTACCCTCGAAAACTAAAACTTTTGAAATAGGAAAAGAGCCTTTAATCACATTCTCTACCATGTGCAATCATTAAATTATCTAATATCTTCATTTTTCAACATACGTAGCTATTACCCTCGAAATTTAAAACTTTTAAAATAGGAAAAGAGCCTTTAATCACATTCTTTACCATTTGCAATCATAAAATAGTCTAATATCTTCATTTTTTCCACAGACAAATCTATTACCCTCGAAAACTAAAACTTTTGAAATAGGAAAAGAGCCTTTAATCACATTCTTTACCATTTGCAATCATAAAATAGTCTAATATCTTCATTTTTTCAACATACGTAGCTATTACCCTCGAAAACTAAAACTTTTGACATAGGAAAAGAGCCTTTAATCACATTCTTTACCATGTGCAATCATAAAATAGTCGAATACCTTCATTTTTTCAACATACGTAGCTATTACCCTCGAAAACTAAAACTTTTGACATAGGAAAAGAGCCTTTAATCACATTCTTTACCATGTGCAATCATAAAATTGGCTAATATCTTCATTTTTTCCACAGACAAAGCTCTTACCCTCGAAAACTAAAACTTTTGAAATAGGAAAAGAGCCTTTAATCACATTCTTTACCATTTGCAATCATAAAATAGTCTAATATCTTCATTTTTTCAACATATGTAGCTATTACCCTCGAAAACTAAAACTTTTGAAATAGGAAAAGAGCCTTTAATCACATTCTTTACCATGTGCAATCATAAAATAGTCTAATATCTTCATTTTTTCAACATACGTAGCTATTACCCTCGAAAACTAAAACTTTTGACATAGGAAAAGAGCCTTTAATCAAATTCTTTACCATTTGCAATCATAAAAAAGTCTAATATCTTCATTTTTTCAACATACGTAGCTATTACCCTCGAAAACTAAAACTTTTGACATAGGAAAAGAGCCTTTAATCACATTCTTTACCATTTGCAATCATAAAATAGTCTAATATCTTCATTTTTTCAACATATGTAGCTATTACCCTCGAAAACTAAAACTTTTGAAATAGGAAAAGAGCCTTTAATCACATTCTTTACCATGTGCAATCATAAAATAGTCTAATATCTTCATTTTTTCAACATACGTAGCTATTACCCTCGAAAACTAAAACTTTTGACATAGGAAAAGAGCCTTTAATCAAATTCTTTACCATTTGCAATCATAAAATAGTCTAATATCTTCATTTTTTCAACATACGTAGCTATTACCCTCGAAAACTAAAACTTTTGACATAGGAAAAGAGCCTTTAATCACATTCTTTACCATTTGCAATCATAAAATAATCTAATATCTTCATTTTTTCAACAAACGTAGCTATTACCCTCGAAAACTATAGCTTTTGAAATAGGAAGAGAGCCTTTAATCACATTCTTTACCATGTGCAATCATAAAATAGTCTAATATCTTCATTTTTTCAACATACGTAGCTATTACCCTCGAAAACTAAAACTTTTGACATAGGAAAAGAGCCTTTAATCAAATTCTTTACCATTTGCAATCATAAAATAGTCTAATATCTTCATTTTTTCAACATACGTAGCTATTACCCTCGAAAACTAAAACTTTTGACATAGGAAAAGAGCCTTTAATCACATTCTTTACCATTTGCAATCATAAAATAGTCTAATATCTTCATTTTTTCAACATATGTAGCTATTACCCTCGAAAACTAAAACTTTTGAAATAGGAAAAGAGCCTTTAATCACATTCTTTACCATTTGCAATCATAAAATAGTCTAATATCTTCATTTTTTCAACATACGTAGCTATTACCCTCGAAAACTAAAACTTTTGACATAGGAAAAGAGCCTTTAATCAAATTCTTTACCATTTGCAATCATAAAATAGTCTAATATCTTCATTTTTTCAACATACGTAGCTATTACCCTCGAAAACTAAAACTTTTGACATAGGAAAAGAGCCTTTAATCACATTCTTTACCATTTGCAATCATAAAATAGTCTAATATCTTCATTTTTTCAACAAACGTAGCTATTACCCTCGAAAACTATAGCTTTTGAAATAGGAAGAGAGCCTTTAATCACATTCTTTACCATGTGCAATCATAAAATAGTCTAATATTTTCATTTTTTCCTCAGACCTAGCTATTACCCTCGAAAACTAATACTTTTGAAATAGGAAAAGAGCCTTTAATCACATTCTTTACCATGTGCAATCATTAAATAGTCTAATATCTTCATTTTTTCCACAGACAAAGCTATTACCCTCGAAAACTAAAACTTTTGAAATAGGAAAAAAGCCTTTAATCACATTCTTTACCATTTGCAATCATAAAATAGTCTAATATCTTCATTTTTTCAACAAACGTAGCTATTACCCTCAAAAACTAAAACTTTTGAAATAGGAAAAGAGCCTTTAATCACATTCTTTACCATTTGCAATCATAAAATTGTCTAATATCTTCATTTTTTCAACATACGTAGCTATTACCCTCGAAAACTAAAACTTTTGAAATAGGAAAAGAGCCTTTAATCACATTCTTTACCATTTGCAATCATAAAATAATCTAATATCTTCATTTTTCAACATACGTAGCTATTACCCTCGAAAACTAAAACTTTTGACATAGGAAAAGAGCCTTTAATCACATTCTTAACCATTTGCAATCATAAAATAGTCTAATATCTTCATTTTTTCAACATACGTAGCTATTACCCTCGAAAACTAAAACTTTTGACATAGGAAAAGAGCCTTTAATCACATTCTTTACCATTTGCAATCATAAAATGGTCTAATATCTTCATTTTTTTCATCATACGTAGCTATTACCCTCGAAAACTAAAACTTTTGACATAGGAAAAAAGCCTTTAATCAAATTCTTTACCATTTGCAATTATAAAATAGTCTAATATCTTCATTTTTTCAACATACGTAGCTATTACCCCCGAAAACTAAAACTTTTGAAATAGGAAAAGAGCCTTTAATCAAATTCTTTACCATTTGCAATCATAAAATAGTCTAATATCTTCATTTTTTCAACATACATAGCTATCGACCCCCGAAAACTAAGACTTTTCAAATAGGAAAAGAGCCTTTATCACATTCTTTACCATGTGCAACCATA
>NW_027066342.1:0-18886 GCF_032884065.1 Artemia franciscana
CGTCTTGCATATGGTTCTAGAATTCTAATCTATTGATTCTAGCTAGTCTATCTACTATTTCTATGAGTCATATGCAAGACGTCATTTTAGAAAAGACTTTTTCACTATTCAATAAATAGATTCAAATCTATTTGAATCTAGAATAAAACTTTCTGTTTGATTCTAGTAGAATCAATAGAATAGCACTAGTTCGTATGTGACGTCTGGCATATGGTTCTAGAATTCTAATCTATTGATTCTAGACCAGCTAGAATCAATAGTAGATAGAACGTATGAAAGTTTGATTCTAGCTAGTCTATCTACTATTTCTATGAGTCATATGCAAGACGTCATTTTAGAAAAGACTTTTTCACTATTCAATAAATAGATTCAAATCTATTTGAATCTAGAATCAAACTTTCTGTTTGATTCTAGTAGAATCAATAGAATAGCACTAGTTCGTATGTGACGTCTGGCATATGGTTCTAGAATTCTAATCTATTGATTCTTAGCTAGTCTATCTACTATTTCTATGAGTCATATGCAAGACGTCATTTTAGAAAAGACTTTTTCCCTATTCAATAAATAGATTCAAATCTATTTGAATCTAGAATCAAACTTTCTGTTTGATTCTAATAGAATCAATAGAATAGCACTAGTTCGTATGTGACGTCTTGCATATAGCTCTAGAATTCTAATCTATTGACTCTAGACCAGCTAGAATCAATAGTAGATAGAACAGTGAAAATTTGATTCTAGCTAGTCTATCTACTATTTTTATGAGTCATATGCAAGACGTCATTTTAGAAAAGACTTTTTCACTATTCAATAAATAGATTCAAATCTATTTGAATCTAGAATCAAACTTTCTGTTTCATTCTAATAGAATCAATAGAATAGCACTAGTTCGTATGTGACGTCTTGCATATGGTTCTAGAATTCTAATCTATTGATTCTAGCTAGTCTATCTACTATTTCTATGAGTCATATGCAAGACGTCATTTTAGAAAAGACTTTTCACTATTCAATAAAGAGATTCAAATCTATTTGATCTAGAATCAAACTTTCTGTTTGATTCTAATAGAATCAATAGAATAGCACAAGTTCGTATGTGACATCTTGCATATGGTTCTAGAATTCTAATCTATTGATTCTAGACCAGCTAGAATCAATAGTAGATAGAACAGTGAAAGTTTGATTCTAGCTAGTCTATCTACTGTTTGTATGAGTCATATGCAAGACGTCATTTTAGAAAAAGACTTTTTCACTATTCAATAAATAGATTCAAATCTATTTGAATCTAGAATCAAACTTTCTGTTTGATTCTAATAGAATCAATAGAAAAACACTAGTTCGTATGTGACGTCTTGCATATGGTTCTAGAATTCTAATCTATTGATTCTAGCTAGTCTATCTACTATTTCTATGAGTCATATGCAAGACGTCATTTTAGAGAAGACTTTTTCACTATTCAATAAATAGATTCAAATCTATTTGAATCTAGAATCAAACTGTCTGTTTGATTCTAATAGAATCAATAGAATAGCACTAGTTTGTATGTGACGTCTTGCATATGGTTCTAGAATTCTAATCTATTGATTCTAGACCAGCTAGAATCAATAGTAGATAGAACAGTGAAAGTTTGATTCTAGCTAGTCTATCTACTATTTCTATGAGTCATATGCAAGACGTCATTTTAGAAAAGACTTTTTCACTATTCAATAAATAGATTCAAATCTATTTGAATCTAGAATCAAACTTTCTGTTTGATTCTAGTAGAATCAATAGAATAGCACTAGTTCGTATGTGACGTCTTGCATATGGTTCTAGAATTCTAATCTATTGAATCTTAGCTAGTCTATCTACTATTTCTATGAGTCATATGCAAGACGTCATTTTAGAAAAGACTTTTTCCCTATTCAATAAATAGATTCAAATCTATTTGAATCTAGAATCAAACTTTCTGTTTGATTCTAATAGAATCAATAGAATAGCACTAGTTCGTATGTGACGTCTTGCATATGGTTCTAGAATTCTAATCTATTGATTCTAGCTAGTCTATCTACTATTTCTATGAGTCATATGCAAGACGTCATTTTAGAAAAGACTTTTTCACTATTCAATAAATAGATTCAAATCTATTTGAATCTAGAATAAAACTTTCCGTTTGATTCTAATAGAATCAATAGAATAGCACTAGTTCGTATGTGACGTCTTGCATATGGTTCTAGAATTCTAATCTATTGATTCTAGACCAGCTAGAATCAATAGTAGATAGAACAGTGAAAGTTTGATTCTAGCTAGTCTATCTACTATTTCTATGAGTCATATGCAAGACGTCATTTTAGAAAAGACTTTTTCACTATTCAATAAATAGATTCAAATCTATTTGAATCTAGAATCAAACTTTCTGTTTGATTCTAATAGAATCAATAGAATAGCACTAGTTCGTATGTGACGTCTTGCATATGGTTCTAGAATTCTAATCTATTGATTCTAGCTAGTCTATCTACTATTTCTATGAGTCATATGCAAGACGTCATTTTAGAAAAGACTTTTTCACTATTCAATAAATAGATTCAAATCTATTTGAATCTAGAATCAAACTTTCTGTTTGATTCTAATAGAATCAATAGACTAGCACTAGTTCGTATGTGACGTCTTGCATATGGTTCTAGAATTCTAATCTATTGATGCTAAACCAGCTAGAATCAATAGTAGATAGAACAGTGAAAGTTTGATTCTAGCTAGTCTATCCACTATTTTTATGAGTCATATGCAAGACGTCATTTTAGAAAAGACTTTTTCACTATTCAATAAATAGATTCAAATCTATTTGAATCTAGAATCAAACTTTCTGTTTGATTCTAATAGAATCAATAGAATAGCACTAGTTCGTATGTGACGTCTTGCATATGGTTCTAGAATTCTAATCTATTGATTCTTAGCTAGTCTATCTACTATTTTTATGAGTCATATGCAAGACGTCATTTTAGAAAAGACTTTTTCACTATTCAATAAATAGATTCAAATCTATTTGAATCTAGAATCAAACTTTCTGTTTGATTCTAATAGAATCAATAGAATAGCACTAGTTTGTATGTGACGTCTTGCATATGGCTCTAGAATTCTAATCTATTGATTCTAGACCAGCTAGAATCAATAGTAGATAGAACAGTGAAAGTTTGATTCTAGCTAGTTTATCTACTATTTCTATGAGTCATATGCAAGACGTCATTTTAGAAAAGACTTTTTCACTATTCAATAAATAGATTCAAATGTATTTGAATCTAGAATCAAACTTTCTGTTTGATTCTAATAGAATCAAACTTTCTGTTTGATTCTAATAGAATCAATAGAATAGCACTAGTTCGTATGTGACGTCTTGCATATGGTTCTAGAATTCTAATCTATTGATTCTAGACCAGCTAGAATCAATAGTAGATAGAACAGTGAAAGTTTGATTCTAGCTAGTCTATCTACTATTTCTATGAGTCATATGCAAGACGTCATTTTAGAAAAGACTTTTTCACTATTCAATAAATAGATTCAAATCTATTTGAATCTAGAATCAAACTTTCTGTTTGATTCTAATAGAATCAATAGAATAGCACTAGTTCGTATGTGACGTCTTGCATATGGTTCTAGAATTCTAATCTATTGATTCTAGACCAGCTAGAATCAATAGTAGATAGAACAGTGAAAGTTTGATTCTAGCTAGTCTATCTACTATTTCTATGAGTCATATGCAAGACGTCATTTTAGAAAAGACTTTTTCACTATTCAATAAATAGATTCAAATCTATTTGAATCTAGAATCAAACTTTCTGTTTGATTCTAATAGAATCAATAGAATAGCACTAGTTCGTATGTGACGTCTTGCATATGGTTCTAGAATTCTAATCTATTGATTCTAGCTAGTCTATCTACTATTTCTATGAGTCATATGCAAGACGTCATTTTAGAAAAGACTTTTTCACTATTCAATAAATAGATTCAAATCTATTTGAATCTAGAATCAAACTTTCTGTTTGATTCTAATAGAATCAATAGAATAGCACTAGTTCGTATGTGACGTCTTGCATATGGTTCTAGAATTCTAATCTATTGATTCTAGACCCGCTAGAATCAATAGTAGATAGAACAGTGAAAGTTTGATTCTAGCTAGTCTATCTACTATTTCTATGAGTCATATGCAAGACGTCATTTTACAAAAGACTTTTTCACTATTCAATAAATAGATTCAAATCTATTTGAATCTAGAATCAAACTTTCTGTTTGATTCTAATAGAATCAATAGAATAGCACTAGTTCGTATGTGAAGTCTTGCATATGGTTCTAGAATTCTAATCTATCTATTCTTAGCTAGTCTATCTACTATTTCTATGAGTCATATGCAAGACGTCATTTTAAAAAAGACTTTTTCACTATTCAATAAATAGATTCAAATCTATTTGAATCTAGAATCAAACTTTTTGTTTGATTCTAATAGAATCAATAGAATATCACTAGTTCGTATGTCTTGCATATGGTTCTAGAATTCTAATCTATTGATTCTAGACCAGCTAGAATCAATAGTAGATAGAACAGTGAAAGTTTGATTCTAGCTAGTCTATCTACTATTTCTATGATTCATATGCAAGACGTCATTTTAGAAAAGACTTTTTCACTATTCAATAAATAGTTTCAAATCTGTTTGAATTTAGAATCAAACTTTCTGTTTGATTCTAATAGAATCAATAGAATAGCACTAGTTCGTATGTGACGTCTTGCATATGGCTCTAGAATTCTAATCTATTGATTGTAGACCAGCTAGAATCAATAGTAGATAGAACAGTGAAAGTTTGATTCTAGCTAGTCTATCTACTATTTCTATGAGTCATATGCAAGACGTCATTTTAGAAAAGACTTTTTCACTATTCAATAAATAGATTCAAATCTATTTGAATCTAGAATCAAACTTTCTGTTTGATTCTAATAGAATCAATAGAATAGCACTAGTTCGTATGTGACGTCTTGCATATGGCTCTAGAATTCTAATCTATTGATTCTAGACCAGCTAGAATCAATAGTAGATAGAACAGTGAAAGTTTGATTCTAGCTAGTCTATCTACTATTTCTATGAGTCATATGCAAGACGTCATTTTAGAAAAGACTTTTTCACTATTCAATAAATAGATTCAAATCTATTTGAATCTAGAATCAAACTTTCTGTTTGATTCTAATAGAATCAATAGAATAGCACTAGTTCGTATGTGACGTCTTGCATATGGTTCTAGAATTCTAATCTATTGATTCTAGACCAGCTAGAATCAATAGTAGATAGAACAGTGAAAGTTTGATTCTAGCTAGTCTATCTACTATTTCTATGAGTCATATGCAAGACGTCATTTTAGAAAAGACTTTTTCACTATTCAATAAATAGATTCAAATCTATTTGAATCTAGAATCAAACTTTCTGTTTGATTCTAATAGAATCAATAGAATAGCACTAGTTCGTATGTGACGTCTTGCATATGGCTCTAGAATTCTAATCTATTGACTCTAGACCAGATAGAATCAATAGTTGATAGAACAGTGAAAGTTTGATTCTAGCTAGTCTATCTACTATTCCTATGAGTCATATGCAAGACGTCATTTTAGAAAAGACTTTTTCACTATTCAATAAATAGATTCAAATCTATTTGAATCTAGAATCAAACTTTCTGTTTGATTCTAATAGAATCAATAGAATAGCACTAGTTCGTATGTGACGTCTTGCATATGGTTCTAGAATTCTAATCTATTGATTCTAGCTAGTCTATCTACTATTTCTATGAGTCATATGCAAGACGTCATTTTAGAAAAGACTTTTTCACTATTCAATAAATATATTCAAATCTATTTGAATCTAGAATAAAACTTTCTGTTTGATTCTAATAGAATCAATAGAATAGCACTAGTTCGTATGTGACGTCTTGCATATGGTTCTAGAATTCTAATCTATTGATTCTAGACCAGCTAGAATCAATAGTAGATAGAACAGTGAAAGTTTGATTCTAGCTAGTCTATCTACTGTTTCTATGATTCATATGCAAGACGTCATTTTAGAAAAGACTTTTTCACTATTCAATAAATAGTTTCAAATCTGTTTGAATTTAGAATCAAACTTTCTGTTTGATTCTAATAGAATCAATAGAATAGCACTAGTTCGTATGTGACGTCTTGCATATAGCTCTAGAATTCTAATCTATTGATTGTAGACCAGCTAGAATCAATAGTAGATAGAACAGTGAAAGTTTGATTCTAGCTAGTCTATCTACTATTTCTATGAGTCATATGCAAGACGTCATTTTAGAAAAGACTTTTTCACTATTCAATAAATAGATTCAAATCTATTTGAATCTAGAATCAAACTTTCTGTTTGATTCTAATAGAATCAATAGAATAGCACTAGTTCGTATGTGACGTCTTGCATATGGCTCTAGAATTCTAATCTATTGATTCTAGACCAGCTAGAATCAATAGTAGATAGAACAGTGAAAGTTTGATTCTAGCTAGTCTATCTACTATTTCTATGAGTCATATGCAAGACGTCATTTTAGAAAAGACTTTTTCACTATTCAATAAATAGATTCAAATCTATTTGAATCTAGAATCAAACTTTCTGTTTGATTCTAATAGAATCAATAGAATAGCACTAGTTCGTATGTGACGTCTTGCATATGGTTCTAGAATTCTAATCTATTGATTCTAGACCAGCTAGAATCAATAGTAGATAGAACAGTGAAAGTTTGATTCTAGCTAGTCTATCTACTATTTCTATGAGTCATATGCAAGACGTCATTTTAGAAAAGACTTTTTCACTATTCAATAAATAGATTCAAATCTATTTGAATCTAGAATCAAACTTTCTGTTTGATTCTAATAGAATCAATAGAATAGCACTAGTTCGTATGTGACGTCTTGCATATGGCTCTAGAATTCTAATCTATTGATTCTAGACCAGCTAGAATCAATAGTAGATAGAACAGTGAAAGTTTGATTCTAGCTAGTCTATCTACTATTTCTATGAGTCATAAGCAAGACGTCATTTTAGAAAAGACTTTTTCACTATTCAATAAATAGATTCAAATCTATTTGAATCTAGAATCAAACTTTCTGTTTGATTCTAATAGAATCAATAGAATAGCACTAGTTCGTATGTGACGTCTTGCATATGGTTCTAGAATTCTAATCTATTGATTCTAGACCAGCTAGAATCAATAGTAGATAGAACAGTGAAAGTTTGATTCTAGCTAGTCTATCTACTATTTCTATGAGTCATATGCAAGACGTCATTTTAGAAAAGACTTTTTCACTATTCAATAAATAGATTCAAATCTATTTGAATCTAGAATCAAACTTTCTGTTTGATTCTAATAGAATCAATAGAATAGCACTAGTTCGTATGTGACGTCTTGCATATGGTTCTAGAATTCTAATCTATTGATTCTAGACCAGCTAGAATCAATAGTAGATAGAACAGTGAAAGTTTGATTCTAGCTAGTCTATCTACTATTTCCATGAGTCATATGCAAGACGTCATTTTAGAAAAGACTTTTTCACTATTCAATAAATAGATTCAAATCTATTTGAATCTAGAATCAAACTTTCTGTTTGATTCTAATAGAATCAATAGAATAGCACTAGTTCGTATGTGACGTCTTGCATATGGTTCTAGAATTCTAATCTATTGATCCTAGCTAGTCTATCTACTATTTCTATGAGTCATATGCAAGACGTCATTTTAGAAAAGACTTTTTCACTATTCAATAAATAGATTCAAATCTATTTGAATCTAGAATCAAACTTTCGGTTTGATTCTAATAGAATCAATAGAATAGCACTAATTCGTATGTGACGTCTTGCATATGGTTCTAGAATTCTAATCTATTGATTCTAGCTAGTCTATCTACTATTTCTATGAGTCATATGCAAGACTTCATTTTAGAAAAGACTTTTTCACTATTGAATAAATAGATTCAAATCTATTTGAATCTAGAATCAAAATTTCTGTTTGATTCTAATAGAATCAATAGAATAGCACTAATTCGTATGTGACGTCTTGCATATGGTTCTAGAATTCTAATCTATTGATTCTAGACCAGTTAGAATCAATAGTAGATAGAACAGTGAAAGTTTGATTCTAGCTAGTCTATCTACTATTTCCATTTGTCATATGCAAGACGTCATTTTAGAAAAGACTTTTTCACTATTCAATAAATAGATTCAAATCTATTTGAATCGAGAATCAAACTTTCTGTTTGATTCTAATAGAATCAATAGAATAGCACTAGTTCGTATGTGACGTCTTGCATATGGTTCTAGAATTCCAATCTATTGATTCTAGCTAGTCTATCTACTATTTCTATGAGTCATATGCAAGACGTCATTTTAGAAAAGACTTTTTCACTATTGAATAAATAGATTCAAATCTATTTGAATCTAGAATCAAAATTTCTGTTTGATTCTAATAGAATCAATAGAATAGCACTAGTTCGTATGTGAAGTCTTGCATATGGTTCTAGAATTCTAATCTATTGATTCTAGACCAGCTAGAATCAATAGTAGATAGAACAGTGAAAGTTTGATTCTAGCTAGTCTATCTACTATTTCCATGAGTCATATGCAAGACGTCATTTTAGAAAAGACTTTTTCACTATTCAATAAATAGATTCAAATCTATTTGAATCGAGAATCAAACTTTCTGTTTGATTCTAATAGAATCAATAGAATAGCACTAGTTCGTATGTGACGTCTTGCATATGGTTCTAGAATTCCAATCTATTGATTCTAGCTAGTCTATCTACTATTTCTTTGAGTCATATGCAAGACATCATTTTAGAAAAGACTTTTTCACTATTCAATAAGTAGATTCAAATCTATTTGAATTTAGAATCAAACTTTCTGTTTGATTCTAATGGAATCAATAGAATAGCACTAGTTCGTATGTGACGTCTTGCATATGGTTCTAGAATTCTAATCTATTGATTCTACACCAGCTAGAATCAATAGTAGATAGAACAGTGAAAGTTTGATTCTAGCTAGTCTATCTACTATTTCCATGAGTCATATGCAAGACGTCATTTTAGAAAAGACTTTTTCACTATTCAATAAATAGATTCAAATCTATTTGAATCGAGAATCAAACTTTCTGTTTGATTCTAATAGAATCAATAGAATAGCACTAGTTCGTATGTGACGTCTTGCATATGGTTCTAGAATTCCAATCTATTGATTCTAGCTAGTCTATCTACTATTTCTTTGAGTCATATGCAAGACATCATTTTAGAAAAGACTTTTTCACTATTCAATAAGTAGATTCAAATCTATTTGAATTTAGAATCAAACTTTCTGTTTGATTCTAATAGAATCAATAGAATAGCACTAGTTCGTATGTGACGTCTTGCATATGGTTCTAGAATTCTAATCTATTGATTCTACACCAGCTAGAATCAATAGTAGATAGAACAGTGAAAGTTTGATTCTAGCTAGTCTATCTACTATTCTATGAGTCATATGCAAGACGTCATTTTAGAAAAGACTTTTTCACTATTCAATAAATAGATTCAAATCTATTTGAATCTAGAATCAAACTTTCTGTTTGATTCTAATAGAATCAATAGAATAGCACTAGTTCGTATGTGACGTCTTGCATATGGTTCTAGAATTCTAATCTATTGATTCTAGACCAGCTAGAATCAATAGAAGATAGAACAGTGAAAGTTTGATTCTAGCTAGTCTATCTACTATTTCTATGAGTCATATGCAAGACGTCATTTTAGAAAAGACTTTTTCACTATTCAATAAATAGATTCAAATCTATTTGAATCTAGAATCAAACTTTCTTTTTGATTCTAATAGAATCAATAGAATAGCACTAGTTCATATGTGACGTCTTGCATATGGTTCTAGAATTCTAATCTATTGATTCTAGCTAGTCTATCTACTATTTCTATGAGTCATATGCAAGACGTCATTTTAGAAAAGACTTTTTCACTATTCAATAAATAGATTCAAATCTATTTGAATCTAGAATCAAACTTTCTGTTTGATTCTAATAGAATCAATAGAATAGCACTAGTTCGTATGTGACGTCTTGCATATGGTTCTAGAATTCTAATCTATTGATTCTAGACCAGCTAGAATCAATAGTAGATAGAACAGTGAAAGTTTGATTCTAGCTAGTCAATCTACTATTTCTATGAGTCACATGCAAGACGTCATTTTAGAAAAGACTTTTTCACTATTCAATAAATAGATTCAAATCTATTTGAATCTAGAATCAAACTTTCTGTTTGATTCTAATAGAATCAATAGAATAGCACTAGTTCGTATGTGACGTCTTGCATATGGTTCTAGAATTCTAATCTATTGATTCTAGCTAGTCTATCTACTATTTCTATGAGTCATATGCAAGACGTCATTTTAGAAAAGACTTTTTCACTATTCAATAAATAGATTCAAATCTATTTGAATCTAGAATCAAACTTTCTGTTTGATTCTAATAGAATCAATAGAATAGCACTAGTTCGTATGTAACGTCTTGCATATGGTTCTAGAATTCTAATCTATTGATTCTAGCTAGTCTATCTACTATTTCTATGAGTCATATGCAAGACGTCATTTTAGAAAAGACGTTTTTCACTATTCAATAAATAGATTCAAATCTATTTGAATCTAGAATCAAACTTTCTGTTTGATTCTAATAGAATCAATAGAATAGCACTAGTTCGTATGTGACGTCTTACATATGGTTCTAGAATTCTAATCTATTGATTCTAGACCAGCTAGAATCAATAGTAGATAGAACAGTGAAAGTTTGATTCTAGCTAGTTAATCTACTATTTCTATGAGTCATATGCAAGACGTCATTTTAGAAAAGACTTTTTCACTATTCAATAAATAGATTCAAATCTTTTTGAATCTAGAATCAAACTTTCTGTTTGATTCTAATAGAATCAATAGAATAGCACTAGTTCGTATGTGACGTCTTGCATATGGTTCTAGAATTCTAATCTATTGATTCTAGCTAGTCTATCTACTATTTCTATGAGTCATATGCAAGAAGTCATTATAGAAAAGACTTTTTCACTATTCAATAAATAGATTCAAATCTATTTGAATCTAGAATCAAACTTTCTGTTTGATTCTAATAGAATCAAAAGAATAGCACTAGTTCGTATGTGACGTCTTGCATATGGTTCTAGAATTCTAATCTATTGATTCTAGACCAGCTAGAATCAATAGTAGATAGAACAGTGAAAGTTTGATTCTAGCTAGTCTATCTACTATTTCTATGAGTCATATGCAAGACGTCATTTTAGAAAAGACTTTTTCACTATTCAATAAATAGATTCAAATCTATTTGAATCTAGAATCAAACTTTCTGTTTGATTCTAATAGAATTAATAGAATAGCACTAGCTCGTATGTGACGTCTTGCATATGGTTCTAGAATTCTAATCTATTGATTCTAGCTAGTCTATCTACTATTTCTATGAGTCATATGCAAGACGTCATTTTAGAAAAGACTTTTTCACTATTCAATAAATAGATTCAAATCTATTTGAATCTAGAATCAAACTTTCTGTTTGATTCTAATAGAATCAATAGAATAGCAATAGTTCGTGTGTGACGTCTTGCATATGGTTCTAGAATTCTAATCTATTGATTCTAGACCAGCTAGAATCAATAGTAGATAGAACAGTGAAAGTTTGATTCTAGCTAGTCTATCTACTATTTCTATGAGTCATATGCAAGACGTCATTTTAGAAAAGACTTTTTCACTATACAATAAATAGATTTCTGTTTGATTCTAATAGAATCAATAGAATAGCACTAGTTCGTATGTGACGTCTTGCATATGGTTCTAGAATTCTAATCTATTGATTCTAGCTAGTCTATCTACTATTTCTATGAGTCATATGCAAGACGTCATTTTAGAAAAGACTTTTTCACTATTCAATAAATAGATTCAAATCTATTTGAATCAAGAATCAAACTTTCTGTTTGATTCTAATAGAATCAATAGAATAGCACTAGTTCGTATGTGACGTCTTGCATATGGTTCTAGAATTCTAATCTATTGATTCTAGCTAGTCTATCTACTATTTCTATGAGTCAAATGCAAGACGTAATTTTAGAAAAGACTTTTTCACTATTCAATAAATAGATTCAAATCTATTTGAATCTAGAATCAAACTTTCTGTTTGATTCTAATAGAATCAATAAAATAGCACTAGTTCGTATGTGACGTCTTGCATATGGTTCTAGAATTCTAATCTATTGATTCTAGACCAGCTAGAATCAATAGTAGATAGAAAAGTGAAAGTTTGATTCTAGCTAGTCTATCTACTATTTCTATGAGTCATATGCAAGACGTCATTTTAGAAAAGACTTTTTCACTATTCAATAAATAGATTCAAATCTATTTGAATCTAGAATCAAACTTTTTGTTTGATTCTAATAGAATCAATAGAATAGCACTAGTTCGTATGTGACGTCTTGCAAATGGTTCTAGAATTCTAATCTATTGATTCTAGCTAGTCTATCTACTATTTCTATGAGTCATATGCAAGACGTCATTTTAGAAAAGACTTTTTCACTATTCAATAAATAGATTCAAATCTATTTGAATCTAGAATCAAACTTTCTGTTTGATTCTAATAGAATCAATAGAATAGCACAAGTTCGTATGTGACATCTTGCATATGGTTCTAGAATTCTAATCTATTGATTCTAGACCAGCTAGAATCAATAGTAGATAGAACAGTGAAAGTTTGATTCTAGCGAGTCTATCTACTGTTTCTATGAGTCATATGCAAGACGTCATTTTAGAAAAGACTTTTTCACTATTCAATAAATAGATTCAAATCTATTTGAATCTAGAATCAAACTTTCTGTTTGATTCTAATAGAATCAATAGAATAGCACTAGTTCGTATGTGACGTCTTGCATATGGTTCTAGAATTCTAATCTATTGATTCTAGCTAGTCTATCTACTATTTCTATGAGTCATTGAGCCTACTATTGCCTACTATTCTAATCTATTGATTCTAGACCAGCTAGAATCAATAGTAGATAGAACAGTGAAAGAATTTGATTCTAGCTAGTCTATCTACTATTTCTACGAGTCATATGCAAGACGTCATTTTAGAAAAGACTTTTTCACTATTCAATAAATAGATTCAAATCTATTTGAATCTAGAATCAAACTTTCTGTTTGATTCTAATAGAATCAATAGAATAGCACTAGTTCGTATGTGACGTCTTGCATATGGTTCTAGAATTCTAATCTATTGATTCTAGCTAGTCTATCTACTATTTCTATGAGTCATATGCAAGACGTCATTTTAGAAAAGACTTTTCACTATTCAATAAATAGATTCAAATCTATTTGAATCTAGAATCAAACTTTCTGTTTGATTCTAATAGAATCAAGAGAATAGCACTAGTTCGTATGTGACGTCTTGCATATGGTTCTAGAATTCTAATTTATTGATTCTAGACCAGCTAGAATCAATAGTAAATAGATCTGTGAAAGTTTGATTCTAGCTAGTCTATCTACTATTTCTATGAGTCATATGCAAGACGTCATTTTAGAAAAGACTTTTTCACTATTCAATAAATAGATTCAAATCTATTTGAATCTAGAATCAAACTTTCTGTTTGATTCTAGTAGAATCAATAGAATAGCACTAGTTCGTATATGACGTCTTGCATATGGTTCTAGAATTCTAATCTATTGATTCTAGCTAGTCTATCTACTATTTCTATGAGTCATATGCAAGACGTCATTTTAGAAAAGACTTTTTCACTATTCAATAAATATATTCAAATCTATTTGAATCTAGAATAAACTTTCTATTTGATTCTAATAGGATCAATAGAATAGCACTAGTTCGTGTGTGACGTCTTGCATATGGTTCTAGAATTCTAATCTATTGATTCTAGACCAGCTAGAATCAATAGTAGATAGAACAGTGAAAGTTTGATTCTAGCTAGTCTATCTACTATTTCTATGAGTCATATGCAAGACGTCATTTTAGAAAAGACTTTTTCACTATTCAATAAATAGATTCAAATCTATTTGAATCTAGAATCAAACTTTCTGTTTGATTATAATAGAATCAATAGAATAGCACTAGTTCGTATGTGACGTCTTGCATATGGTTCTAGAATTCTAATCTATTGATTCTAGCTAGTCTATCTACTATTTCTATGAGTCATATGCAAGACGTCATTTTAGAAAAGACTTTTTCACTATTCAATAAATAGATTCAAATCTATTTGAATCTAGAATCAAACTTTCTGTTTGATTCTAATAGAATCAATAAAATAGCACTAGTTCGTATGTGACGTCTTGCATATGGTTCTAGAATTCTAATCTATTGATTCTAGACAAGCTAGAATCAATAGTAGATAGAACAGTGAAAGTTTGATTCTAGCTAGTCTATCTACTATTTCTATGAGTCATATGCAAGACGTCATTTTAGAAAAGACTTTTTCACTATTCAATAAATAGATTCAAATCTATTTGAATCTTGAATCAAACTTTCTGTTTGATTCTAATAGAATCAATAGAATAGCACTAGTTCGTATGTGACGTCTTGCATATGATTCTAGAATTCTAATCTATTGATTCTAGCTAGTCTATCTACTATTTCTATGAGTCATATGCAAGACGTCATTTTAGAAAAGACTTTTTCACTATTCAATAAATAGATTCAAATCTATTTGAATCTAGAATCAAACTTTCTGTTTGATTCTAATAGAATCAATAGAATAGCACTAGTTCGTATGTGACGTCTTGCATATGGTTCTAGAATTCTAATCTATTGATTCTAGACCAGCTAGAATCAATAGTAGATAGAATAGTGAAAGTTTGATTCTAGCTAGTCTATCTACTATTTCTATGAGTCATA
This sequence comes from Artemia franciscana, assembly GCF_032884065.1. Taxonomy (NCBI): domain Eukaryota; kingdom Metazoa; phylum Arthropoda; class Branchiopoda; order Anostraca; family Artemiidae; genus Artemia; species Artemia franciscana. The sequence continues at coordinate 14,927 of NW_027066342.1, forward strand.
TGCAAGACGTCATTTTAGAAAAGACTCTTTCACTATTCAATAAATAGATTCAAATCTATTTGAATCTAGAATCAAACTTTATGTTTGATTCTAATAGAATCAATAGAATAGCACTAGTTCGTATGTGACGTCTTGCATATGGTTCTAGAATTCTAATCTGTTGATTCTAGCTAGTCTATCTACTATTTCTATGAGTCATATGCAAGACGTCATTTTAGAAAAGACTTTTTCACTATTCAATAAATAGATTCAAATCTATTTGAATCTAGAATCAAAGTTTCTGTTTGAGTCTAATAGAATCAATAGAATAGCACTAGTTCGTATGTGACGTCTTGCATATGGTTCTAGAATTCTAATCTATTGATTCTAGACCAGCTAGAATCAATAGTAGATAGAACAGTGAAAGTTTGATTCTAGCTAGTCTATCTACTATTTCTATGAGTCATATGCAAGACGTCATTTTAGAAAAGACTTTTTCACTATTCAATAAATAGATTCAAATCTATTTGAATATAGAATCAAACTTTCTGTTTGATTCTAATAGAATCAATAGAATAGCACTAGTTCGTATGTGACGTCTTGCATATGGTTCTAGAATTCTAATCTATTGATTCTAGACCAGCTAGAATCAATAGTAGATAGAACAGTGAAAGTTTGATTCTAGCTAGTCTATCTACTATTTCTATGAGTCATATGCAAGACGTCATTTTAGAAAAGAATTTTTTACTATTCAATAAATAGATTCAAATCTATTTGAATCTAGAATCAAACTTTCTGTTTGATTCTAATAGAATCAATAGAATAGCACTAGTTCGTATGTGACGTCTTGCATATGGTTCTAGAATTCTAATCTATTGATTCTAGCTAGTCTATCTACTATTTCTATGAGTCATATGCAAGATGTCATTTTAGAAAAGACCTTTTCACTATTCAATAAATAGATTCAAATCTATTTGAATCTAGAATCAAACTTTCTGTTTGATTCTAATAGAATCAATAGAATAGCACTAGTTCGTATGTGACGTCTTGCATATGGTTCTAAAATTCTAATCTATTGATTCTAGACCAGCTATAATCAATAGTAGATAGAACAGTGAAAGTTTGATTCTAGCTAGTCTATCTACTATTTCTATGAGTCATATGCAAGACGTCATTTTAGAAAAGGCTTTTTCACTATTCAATAAATAGATTCAAATCTATTTGAATCTAGAATCAAACCTTCTGTTTGATTCTAATAGAATCAATAGAATAGCACTAGTTCGTATGTGACGTCTTGCATAGAAATAGTAGATAAACTAGCTAGAATCAATAGATTAGAATTCTAGAACCGTATGCAAGACGTCACATACGAACTAGTGCTATTCTATTGATTCTATTAGAATCAAACAGAAAGTTTGATTCTAGATTCAAATAGATTTGAATCTATTTATTGAATAGTGAAAAAGTCTTTTCTAAAATGACGTCTTGCATATGACTCATAGAAATAGTAGATGGACTAGCTAGAATCAAACTTTCACTGTTCTATCTACTATTGATTCTAGCTGGTCTAGAATCAATAGAATAGTAATTCTAATCTATTGATTCTAGACCAGCTAGAATCAATAGTAGATAGAACAGTGAAAGTTTGATTCTAGCTAGTCTATCTACTATTTCTATGTGTCATATGCAAGACGTCATTTTAGAAAAGACTTTTTCACTATTCAATAAATAGATTCAAATCTATTTGAATCTAGAATCAAACTTTCTGTTTGATTCTAATAGAATCAATAGAATAGCACTAGTTCGTATGTGACGTCTTGCATATGGTTCTAGAATTCTAATCTATTGATTCTAGACCAGCTAGAATCAATAGTAGATAGAACAGTAAAAGTTTGATTCTAGCTAGTCTATCCACTATTTTACGAGTCATATGCAAGACGTCATTTAGAAAGACTGTTTCACTATTCAATAAATAGATTCAAATCTATTTGAATCTAGAATCAAACTTTCTGTTTGATTCTAATAGAATCAATAGAATAGCACTAGTTCGTATGTGACGTCTTGCATATGGTTCTAGAATTCTAATCTATTGATTCTAGACCAGCTAGAATCAATAGTAGATAGAACAGTGAAAGTTTGATTCTAGATAGTCTATCTACTATTTCTATGAGTCATATGCAAGACGTCATTTTAGAAAAGACTTTTTCACTATTCAATAAATAGATTCAAATCTATTTGAATCTAGAATCAAACTTTCTGTTTGATTCAAATAGAATCAATAGAATAGCACTAGTTCGTATGTGACGTCTTGCATATGGTTCTAGAATTCTAATCTATTGATTCTAGCTAGTCTATCTACTATTTCTATGAGTCATATGCAAGACGTCATTTTAGAAAAGACTTTTTCACTATTCAATAAATAGATTCAAATCTATTTGAATCTAGAATCAAACTTTCTGTTTGATTATAATAGAATCAATAGAATAGCACTAGTTCGTATGTGACGTCTTGCATATGGTTCTAAATTTCTAATCTATTGATTCTAGACCAGCTAGAATCAATTGTAGATAGAACAGTGAAAGTTTGATTCTAGCTAGTCTATCTAGTATTTCTATGAGTCATATGCAAGACATCATTTTAGAAAAGACTTTTTCACTATTCAATAAATAGATTCAAATCTATTTGAATCTAGAATCAAACCTTCTGTTTGATTCTAATAGAATCAATAGAATAGCACTAGTTCGTATGTGACGTCTTGCATATGGTTCTAGAATTCTAATCTATTGATTCTAGCTAGTCTATCTACTATTTCTATGAGTCATATGCAAGACGTCATTTTAGAAAAGACTGTTTCACTATTCAATAAATAGATTCAAATCTATTTGAATCTAGAATCAAACTTTCTGTTTGATTCTAATAGAATCAATAGAATAGCACTAGTTCATATGTGACGTCTTGCATATGGTTCTAGAATTCTAATCTATTGATTCTAGACCAGCTAGAATCAATAGTAGATAGAACAGTGAAAGTTTGATTCTAGCTAGTCTATCTACTATTTCTATGAGTCATATGCAAGACGTCATTTTAGAAAAGACGTTTTCACTATTCAATAAATAGATTCAAATCTATTTGAATCTAGAATCAAACTTTCTGTTTGATTCTAATAGAATCAATAGAATAGCACTAGTTCGTATGTGACGTCTTGCATATGGTTCTAGAATTCTAATCTATTGATTCTAGACCAGCTAGAATCAATAGTAGACAGAACAGTGAAAGTTTGATTCTAGCTAGTCTATCCACTATTTCTATCAGTCATATGCAAGACGTCATTTTAGAAAAGACCTTTTCACTATTCAATAAATAGATTCAAATCTATTTGAATCTAGAATCAAACTTTCTGTTTGATTCTAATAGAATCAATAGAATAGCACTAGTTCGTATGTGACGTCTTGCATATGGTTCTAGAATTCTAATCTATTGATTCTAGCTAGTCTATCTACTATTTTTATGAGTCATATGCAAGACGTCATTTTAGAAAAGACTTTTTCACTATTCAATAAATAGATTCAAATCTATTTGAATCTAGAATCAAACTTTCTGTTTGATTCTAATAGAATCAATAGAATAGCACTAGTTCGTATGTGACGTCTTGCATATGGCTCTAGAATTCTAATCTATTGATTCTAGACCAAAGAGAATCAATAGTAGATAGAACAGTGAAAGTTTGATTCTAGCTAGTCTATCTACTATTTCTATGAGTCATATGCAAGACGTCATTTTAGAAAAGACTTTTTCACTATTCAATAAATAGATTCAAATCTATTTGAATCTAGAATCAAACTTTCTGTTTGATTCTAATAGAATCAATAGAATAGCACTAGTTCGTATGTGGACGTCTTGCATATGGTTCTAGAATTCTAATCTATTGATTCTAGCTAGTCTTTCTACTATTTCTATGAGTCATATGCAAGACGTCATTTT
>NW_027066343.1:0-18884 GCF_032884065.1 Artemia franciscana
TATGATTGCAAATGGTAAAGAATGGATTAAAGGCTCTTTTCCTATTTCAAAAGTTTTAGTTTTCGAGGGTAATAGCTACGTATGTTGAAAAAATGAAGATATTAGACAATTTTATGATTGCAAATGGTAAAGAATGTGATTAAAGGCTCTTTTCCTATTTCAAAAGTTTTAGTTTTCGAGGGTAATAGCTTTGTCTGTGGAAAAAATGAAGATATTAGACAATTTTATGATTGCAAATGGTAAAGAATGTGATTAAAGGCTCTTTTCCTATTTCAAAAGTTTTAGTTTTCGAGGGTAATAGCTACGTATGTTGAAAAAATGAAGATATTAGACTATTTTATGATTGCAAATGGTAAAGAATGTGATTAAAGGCTCTTTTCCTATTTCAAAAGTTTTAGTTTTCGAGGGTAATAGCTACGTATGTTGAAAAAATGAAGATATTAGACTATTTTATGATTGCAAATGGTAAAGAATGTGATTAAAGGCTCTTTTCCTATTTCAAAAGTTTTAGTTTTCGAGGGTAATAGCTTTGTCTGTTGGAAAAAATGAAGATATTAGACAATTTTATGATTGCACATGGTAAAGAATGTGATTAAAGGCTCTTTTCCTATTTCAAAAGTTTTAGTTTTCGAGGGTAATAGCTACGTATGTTGAAAAAATGAAGATATTAGACAATTTTATGATTGCACATGGTAAAGAATGTGATTAAAGGCTCTTTTCCTATTTCAAAAGTTTTAGTTTTCGAGGGTAATAGCTACGTATGTTGAAAAAATGAAGATATTAGACTATTTTATGATTGCAAATGGTAAAGAATGTGATTAAAGGCTCTTTTCCTATGTCAAAAGTTTTAGTTTTCGAGGGTAATAGCTACGTATGTTGAAAAAATGAAGATATTAGACTATTTTATGATTGCAAATGGTAAAGAATGTGATTAAAGGCTCTTTTCCTATTTCAAAAGTTTTAGTTTTCGAGGGTAATAGCTACGTATGTTGAAAAAATGAAGATATTAGACTATTTTATGATTGCAAATGGTAAAGAATGTGATTAAAGGCTCTTTTCCTATTTCAAAAGTTTTAGTTTTCGAGGGTAATAGCTACGTATGTTGAAAAAATGAAGATATTAGACTATTTTATGATTGCAAATGGTAAAGAATGTGATTAAAGGCTCTTTTCCTATTTCAAAAGTTTTAGTTTTCGAGGGTAATAGCTACGTATGTTGAAAAAATGAAGATATTAGACAATTTTATGATTGCAAATGGTAAAGAATGTGATTAAAGGCTCTTTTCCTATTTCAAAAGTTTTAGTTTTCGAGGGTAATAGCTACGTATGTTGAAAAAATGAAGATATTAGACTATTTTATGATTGCACATGGTAAAGAATGTGATTAAAGGCTCTTTTCCTATTTCAAAAGTTTTAGTTTTCGAGTGTAATAGCTACGTATGTTGAAAAAATGAAGATATTAGACTATTTTATGTTTGCAAATGGTAAAGAATGTGATTAAAGGCTTTTTTCCTATTTCAAAAGTTTTAGTTTTCGAGGGTAATAGCTACGTATGTTGAAAAAATGAAGATATTAGACTATTTTATGATTGCAAATGGTAAAGAATGTGATTAAAGGCTCTTTTCCTATTTCAAAAGTTTTAGTTTTCGAGGGTAATAGCTACGTATGTTGAAAAAATGAAGATATTAGACTATTTTATGATTGCACATGGTAAAGAATGTGATTAAAGGCTCTTTTCCTATTTCAAAAGTTTTAGTTTTCGAGGGTAATAGCTACGTATGTTGAAAAAATGAAGATATTAGACTATTTTATGATTGCAAATGGTAAAGAATGTGATTAAAGGCTCTTTTCCTATTTCAAAAGTTTTAGTTTTCGAGGGTAATAGCTACGTATGTTGAAAAAATGAAGATATTAGACTATTTTATGATTGCAAATGGTAAAGAATGTGATTAAAGGCTCTTTTCCTATTTCAAAAGTTTTAGTTTTCGAGGGTAATAGCTACGTATGTTGAAAAAATGAAGATATTAGACTATTTTATGATTGCAAATGGTAAAGAATGTGATTAAAGGCTCTTTTCCTATTTCAAAAGTTTTAGTTTTCGAGGGTAATAGCTACGTATGTTGAAAAAATGAAGATATTAGACTATTTTATGATTGCAAATGGTAAAGAATGTGATTAAAGGCTCTTTTCCTATTTCAAAAGTTTTAGTTTTCGAGGGTAATAGCTACGTATGTTGAAAAAATGAAGATATTAGACAATTTTATGATTGCAAATGGTAAAGAATGTGATTAAAGGCTCTTTTCCTATTTCAAAAGTTTTAGTTTTCGAGGGTAATAGCTTCGTCTGTTGAAAAAATGAAGATATTAGACAATTTTATGATTGCACATGGTAAAGAATGTGATTAAAGGCTCTTTTCCTATTTCAAAAGTTTTAGTTTTCGAGGGTAATAGCTACGTATGTTGAAAAAATGAAGATATTAGACTATTTTATGATTGCAATGGTAAAGAATGTGATTAAAGGCTCTTTTCCTATTTCAAAAGTTTTAGTTTTCGAGGGTAATAGCTACGTATGTTGAAAAAATGAAGATATTAGACTATTTTATGATTGCAAATGGTAAAGAATGTGATTAAAGGCTCTTTTCCTATTTCAAAAGTTTTAGTTTTCGAGGGTAATAGCTACGTATGTTGAAAAAATGAAGATATTAGACTATTTTATGATTGCACATGGTAAAGAATGTGATTAAAGGCTCTTTTCCTATTTCAAAAGTTTTAGTTTTCGAGGGTAATAGCTACGTATGTTGAAAAAATGAAGATATTAGACTATTTTATGATTGCAAATGGTAAAGAATGTGATTAAAGGCTCTTTTCCTATTTCAAAAGTTTTAGTTTTCGAGGGTAATAGCTTCGTATGTTGAAAAAATGAAGATATTAGACTATTTTATGATTGCAAATGGTAAAGAATGTGATTAAAGGCTCTTTTCCTATTTCAAAAGTTTTAGTTTTCGAGGGTAATAGCTACGTATGTTGAAAAAATGAAGATATTAGACTATTTTATGATTGCAAATGGTAAAGAATGTGATTAAAGGCTCTTTTCCTATTTCAAAAGTTTTAGTTTTCGAGGGTAATAGCTATGTCTGTGAAAAAATGAAGATATTAGACTATTTTATGATTGCACATGGTAAAGAATGTGATTAAAGGCTCTTTTCCTATTTCAAAAGTTTTAGTTTTCGAGGGTAATAGCTACGTATGTTGAAAAAATGAAGATATTAGACTATTTTATGATTGCACATGGTAAAGAATGTGATTAAAGGCTCTTTTCCTATTTCAAAAGTTTTAGTTTTCGAGGAATAGCTACGTATGTTGAAAAAATGAAGATATAAGACTATTTTATGATTGCAAATGGTAAAGAATGTGATTAAAGGCTCTTTTCCTATTTCAAAAGTTTTAGTTTTCGAGGGTAATAGCTACGTATGTTGAAAAAATGAAGATATTAGACCATTTTATGATTGCAAATGGTAAAGAATGTGATTAAAGGCTCTTTTCCTATTTCAAAAGTTTTAGTTTTCGAGGGTAATAGCTACGTATGTTGAAAAAATGAAGATATTAGACTATTTTATGATTGCAAATGGTAAAGAATGTGATTAAAGGCTCTTTTCCTATTTCAAAAGTTTTAGTTTTCGAGGGTAATAGCTACGTATGATGAAAAAATGAAGATATTAGACTATTTTATGATTGCAAATGGTAAAGAATGTGATTAAAGGCTCTTTTCCTATTTCAAAAGTTTAGTTTTCGAGGGTAATAGCTTTGTCTGTGGAAAAAATGAAGATATTAGACAATTTTATGATTGCAATGGTAAAGAATGTGATTAAAGGCTCTTTTCCTATGTCAAAAGTTTTAGTTTTCGAGGGTAATAGCTACGTATGTTGAAAAAATGAAGATGTTAGACTATTTTATAATTGCAAATGGTAAAGAATGTGATTAAAGGCTCTTTTCCTATGTCAAAAGTTTTAGTTTTCGAGGGTAATAGCTACGTATGTTGAAAAAATGAAGATATTAGACAATTTTATGATTGAAAATGGTAAAGAATGTGATTAAAGGCTCTTTTCCTATGTCAAAAGTTTTAGTTTTCGAGGGTAATAGCTACGTATGTTGCAAAAATGAAATTATTAGACTATTTTATGATTGCAAAAGGTAAAGAATGTTATTATAGGCTCTTTTCCTATTTCAAAAGTTTTAGTTTTCGAGGGTAATAGCTACGTCTGTTGAAAAAATGAAGATATTAGACTATTTTATGATTGCATATGGTAAAGAATGTGATTAAAGGCTCTTTTCCTATTTCAAAAGTTTTAGTTTTCGAGGGTAATAGCTACGTATGTTGAAAAAATGAAGATATTAGACTATTTTATGATTGCAATGGTAAAGAATGTGATTAAAGGCTCTTTTCCTATTTCAAAAGTTTTAGTTTTCGAGGGTAATAGCTACGTATGTTGAAAAAATGAAGATATTAGACTATTTTATGATTGCAAATGGTAAAGAATGTGATTAAAGGCTCTTTTCCTATTTCAAAAGTTTTAGTTTTCGAGGGTAATAGCTACGTATGTTGAAAAAATGAAGATATTAGACTATTTTATGATTGCAAATGGTAAAGAATGTGATTAAAGGCTCTTTTCCTATTTCAAAAGTTTTAGTTTTCGAGGGTAATAGCTACGTATGTTGAAAAAATGAAGATATTAGACTATTTTATGATTGCAAATGGTAAAGAATGTGATTAAAGGCTCTTTTCCTATTTCAAAAGTTTTAGTTTTCGAGGGTAATAGCTACGTATCTTGAAAAAATGAAGATTTAGACTATTTTATGATTGCAAATGGTAAAGAATGTGATTAAAGGCTCTTTTCCTATTTCAAAAGTTTTAGTTTTCGAGGGTAATAGCTACGTATGTTGAAAAAATGAAGATATTAGACTATTTTATGATTGCAAATGGTAAAGAATGTGATTAAAGGCTCTTTTCCTATTTCAAAAGTTTTAGTTTTCGAGGGTAATAGCTACGTATGTTGAAAAAATGAAGATATTAGACATTTTATGATTGCAAATGGTAAAGAATGTGATTAAAGGCTCTTTTCCTATTTCAAAAGTTTTAGTTTTCGAGGGTAATAGCTTCGTATGTTGAAAAAATGAAGATATTAGACTATTTTATGATTGCAAATGGTAAAGAATGTGATTAAAGGCTCTTTTCCTATTTCAAAAGTTTTAGTTTTCGAGGGTAATAGCTTTGTCTGTGGAAAAAATGAAGATATTAGACAATTTTATGATTGCAAATGGTAAAGAATGTGATTAAAGGCTCTTTTCCTATTTCAAAAGTTTTAGTTTTCGAGGGTAATAGCTTTGTCTGAAAAAATGAAGATATTAGACAATTTTATGATTGCAAATGGTAAAGAATGTGATTAAAGGCTCTTTTCCTATTTCAAAAGTTTTAGTTTTCGAGGGTAATAGCTACCTATGTTGAAAAAATGAAGATATTAGACTATTTTATGATTGCAAATGGTAAAGAATGTGATTAAAGGCTCTTTTCCTATTTCAAAAGTTTTAGTTTTCGAGGGTAATAGCTACGTATGTTGAAAAAATGAAGATATTAGACTATTTTATGATTGCAAATGGTAAAGAATGTGATTAAAGGCTCTTTTCCTATGTCAAAAGTTTTAGTTTTCGAGGGTAATAGCTTTGTCTGAAAAAATGAAGATATTAGACAATTTTATGATTGCACATGGTAAAGAATGTGATTAAAGGCTCTTTTCCTATTTCAAAAGTTTTAGTTTTCGAGGGTAATAGCTACGTATGTTGAAAAAATGAAGATATTAGACTATTTTATGATTGCAAATGGTAAAGAATGTGATTAAAGGCTCTTTTCCTATTTCAAAAGTTTTAGTTTTCGAGGGTAATAGCTACGTATCTTGAAAAAATGAAGATATTAGACTATTTTATGATTGCAAATGGTAAAGAATGTGATTAAAGGCTCTTTTCCTATTTCAAAAGTTTTAGTTTTCGAGGGTAATAGCTACGTATGTTGAAAAAATGAAGATATTAGACTATTTTATGATTGCAAATGGTAAAGAATGTGATTAAAGGCTCTTTTCCTATTTCAAAAGTTTTAGTTTTCGAGGGTAATAGCTACGTATGTTGAAAAAATGAAGATATTAGACTATTTTATGATTGCAAATGGTAAAGAATGTGATTAAAGGCTCTTTTCCTATTTCAAAAGTTTTAGTTTTCGAGGGTAATAGCTATGTCTGTGGAAAAAATGAAGATATTAGACAATTTTATGATTGCACATGGTAAAGAATGTGATTAAAGGCTCTTTTCCTATTTCAAAAGTTTTAGTTTTCGAGGGTAATAGCTACGTATGTTGAAAAAATGAAGATATTAGACAATTTTATGATTGCAAATGGTAAAGAATGTGATTAAAGGCTCTTTTCCTATTTCAAAAGTTTTAGTTTTCGAGGGTAATAGCTACGTATGTTGAAAAAATGAAGATATTAGACTATTTTATGATTGCAAATGGTAAAGAATGTGATTAAAGGCTCTTTTCCTATTTCAAAAGTTTTAGTTTTCGAGGGTAATAGCTACGTCTGTTGGAAAAAATGAAGATTTAGACTATTTTATGATTGCACATGGTAAAGAATGTGATTAAAGGCTCTTTTCCTATTTCAAAAGTTTTAGTTTTCGAGGGTAATAGCTACGTATGTTGAAAAAATGAAGATATTAGACTATTTTATGATTGCAAATGGTAAAGAATGTGATTAAAGGCTCTTTTCCTATGTCAAAAGTTTTAGTTTTCGAGGGTAATAGCTACGTATGTTGAAAAAATGAAGATATTAGACAATTTTATGATTGCAATGGTAAAGAATGTGATTAAAGGCTCTTTTCCTATTCAAAAGTTTTAGTTTTCGAGGGTAATAGCTACGTATGTTGAAAAAATGAAGATATTAGACTATTTTATGATTGCAAATGGTAAAGAATGTGATTAAAGGCTCTTTTCCTATTTCAAAAGTTTTAGTTTTCGAGGGTAATAGCTACGTATGTTGAAAAAATGAAGATATTAGACTATTTTATGATTGCAAATGGTAAAGAATGTGATTAAAGGCTCTTTTCCTATTTCAAAAGTTTTAGTTTTCGAGGGTAATAGCTACGTATCTTGAAAAAATGAAGATATTAGACTATTTTATGATTGCAAATGGTAAAGAATGTGATTAAAGGCTCTTTTCCTATTTCAAAAGTTTTAGTTTTCGAGGGTAATAGCTACGTATGTTGAAAAAATGAAGATATTAGACTATTTTATGATTGCAAATGGTAAAGAATGTGATTAAAGGCTCTTTTCCTATTTCAAAAGTTTTAGTTTTCGAGGGTAATAGCTACGTATGTTGAAAAAATGAAGATATTAGACTATTTTATGATTGCAAATGGTAAAGAATGTGATTAAAGGCTCTTTTCCTATTTCAAAAGTTTTAGTTTTCGAGGGTAATAGCTACGTATGTTGAAAAAATGAAGATATTAGACTATTTTATGATTGCAAATGGTAAAGAATGTGATTAAAGGCTCTTTTCCTATTTCAAAAGTTTTAGTTTTCGAGGGTAATAGCTACGTATGTTGAAAAAATGAAGATATTAGACTATTTTATGATTGCAAATGGTAAAGAATGTGATTAAAGGCTCTTTTCCTATTTCAAAAGTTTTAGTTTTCGAGGGTAATAGCTACGTATGTTGAAAAAATGAAGATATTAGACTATTTTATGATTGCAAATGGTAAAGAATGTGATTAAAGGCTCTTTTCCTATTTCAAAAGTTTTAGTTTTCGAGGGTAATAGCTACGTATGTTGAAAAAATGAAGATATTAGACTATTTTATGATTGCAAATGGTAAAGAATGTGATTAAAGGCTCTTTTCCTATTTCAAAAGTTTTAGTTTTCGAGGGTAATAGCTACGTATGTTGAAAAAATGAAGATATTAGACTATTTTATGATTGCAAATGGTAAAGAATGTGATTAAAGGCTCTTTTCCTATTTCAAAAGTTTTAGTTTTCGAGGGTAATAGCTACGTATGTTGAAAAAATGAAGATATTAGACTATTTTATGATTGCAAATGGTAAAGAATGTGATTAAGGCTCTTTTCCTATTCAAAAGTTTTAGTTTTCGAGGGTAATAGCTACGTATGTTGAAAAAATGAAGATATTAGACTATTTTATGATTGCACATGGTAAAGAATGTGATTAAAGGCTCTTTTCCTATTTCAAAAGTTTTAGTTTTCGAGGGTAATAGCTACGTATGTTGAAAAAATGAAGATATTAGACAATTTTATGATTGCACATGGTAAAGAATGTGATTAAAGGCTCTTTTCCTATTTCAAAAGTTTTAGTTTTCGAGGGTAATAGCTACGTATGTTGAAAAAATGAAGATATTAGACTATTTTATGATTGCAAATGGTAAAGAATGTGATTAAAGGCTCTTTTCCTATTTCAAAAGTTTTAGTTTTCGAGGGTAATAGCTACGTATGTTGAAAAAATGAAGATATTAGACTATTTTATGATTGCAAATGGTAAAGAATGTGATTAAAGGCTCTTTTCCTATTTCAAAAGTTTTAGTTTTCGAGGGTAATAGCTACGTATGTTGAAAAAATGAAGATATTAGACAATTTTATGATTGCACATGGTAAAGAATGTGATTAAAGGCTCTTTTCCTATTTCAAAAGTTTTAGTTTTCGAGGGTAATAGCTACGTATGTTGAAAAAATGAAGATATTAGACTATTTTATGATTGCAAATGGTAAAGAATGTGATTAAAGGCTCTTTTCCTATTTCAAAAGTTTTAGTTTTCGAGGGTAATAGCTACGTATGTTGAAAAAATGAAGATATTAGACTATTTTATGATTGCAAATGGTAAAGAATGTGATTAAAGGCTCTTTTCCTATTTCAAAAGTTTTAGTTTTCGAGGGTAATAGCTACGTATGTTGAAAAAATGAAGATATTAGACATTTTATGATTGCAAATGGTAAAGAATGTGATTAAAGGCTCTTTTCCTATTTCAAAAGTTTTAGTTTTCGAGGGTAATAGCTTCGTATGTTGAAAAAATGAAGATATTAGACTATTTTATGATTGCAAATGGTAAAGAATGTGATTAAAGGCTCTTTTCCTATTTCAAAAGTTTTAGTTTTCGAGGGTAATAGCTTCGTATGTTGAAAAAATGAAGATATTAGACTATTTTATGATTGCAAATGGTAAAGAATGTGATTAAAGGCTCTTTTCCTATTTCAAAAGTTTTAGTTTTCGAGGGTAATAGCTACGTATGTTGAAAAAATGAAGATATTAGACTATTTTATGATTGCAAATGGTAAAGAATGTGATTAAAGGCTCTTTTCCTATTTCAAAAGTTTTAGTTTTCGAGGGTAATAGCTACGTCTTGAAAAAATGAAGATATTAGACTATTTTATGATTGCAAATGGTAAAGAATGTGATTAAAGGCTCTTTTCCTATTTCAAAAGTTTTAGTTTTCGAGGGTAATAGCTACGTATGTTGAAAAAATGAAGATATTAGACTATTTTATGATTGCACATGGTAAAGAATGTGATTAAAGGCTCTTTTCCTATTTCAAAAGTTTTAGTTTTCGAGGGTAATAGCTACGTATGTTGAAAAAATGAAGATATTAGACTATTTTATGATTGCAAATGGTAAAGAATGTGATTAAAGGCTCTTTTCCTATTTCAAAAGTTTTAGTTTTCGAGGGTAATAGCTACGTATGTTGAAAAAATGAAGATATTAGACTATTTTATGATTGCAAATGGTAAAGAATGTGATTAAAGGCTCTTTTCCTATTTCAAAAGTTTTAGTTTTCGAGGGTAATAGCTACGTATGTTGAAAAAATGAAGATATTAGACTATTTTATGATTGCAAATGGTAAAGAATGTGATTAAAGGCTCTTTTCCTATTTCAAAAGTTTTAGTTTTCGAGGGTAATAGCTATTGTCTGTGGAAAAAATGAAGATATTAGACTATTTTATGATTGCAATGGTAAAGAATGTGATTAAAGGCTCTTTTCCTATTTCAAAAGTTTTAGTTTTCGAGGGTAATAGCTACGTATGTTGAAAAAATGAAGATATTAGACTATTTTATGATTGCAAATGGTAAAGAATGTGATTAAAGGCTCTTTTCCTATTTCAAAAGTTTTAGTTTTCGAGGGTAATAGCTACGTATGTTGAAAAAATGAAGATATTAGACTATTTTATGATTGCACATGGTAAAGAATGTGCTTAAAGGCTCTTTTCCTATTTCAAAAGTTTTAGTTTTCGAGGGTAATAGCTACGTATGTTGAAAAAATGAAGATATTAGACATTTTATGATTGCAAATGGTAAAGAATGTGATTAAAGGCTCTTTTCCTATTTCAAAAGTTTTAGTTTTCGAGGGTAATAGCTTTGTCTGTGGAAAAAATGAAGATATTAGACAATTTTATGATTGCAAATGGTAAAGAATGTGATTAAAGGCTCTTTTCCTATTTCAAAAGTTTTAGTTTTCGAGGGTAATAGCTTTGTCTGTGGAAAAAATGAAGATATTAGACTATTTTATGATTGCAAATGGTAAAGAATGTGATTAAAGGCTCTTTTCCTATTTCAAAAGTTTTAGTTTTCGAGGGTAATAGCTACGTATGTTGAAAAAATGAAGATATTAGACTATTTTATGATTGCAAATGGTAAAGAATGTGATTAAAGGCTCTTTTCCTATTTCAAAAGTTTTAGTTTTCGAGGGTAATAGCTACGTATGTTGAAAAAATGAAGATATTAGACTATTTTATGATTGCAAATGGTAAAGAATGTGATTAAAGGCTCTTTTCCTATTTCAAAAGTTTTAGTTTTCGAGGGTAATAGCTTCGTATGTTGAAAAAATGAAGATATTAGACAATTTTATGATTGCAATGGTAAAGAATGTGATTAAAGGCTCTTTTCCTATTTCAAAAGTTTTAGTTTTCGAGGGTAATAGCTACGTCTTGAAAAAATGAAGATATTAGACAATTTTATGATTGCACATGGTAAAGAATGTGATTAAAGGCTCTTTTCCTATTTCAAAAGTTTTAGTTTTCGAGGGTAATAGCTACGTATGTTGAAAAAATGAAGATATTAGACTATTTTATGATTGCAAATGGTAAAGAATGTGATTAAAGGCTCTTTTCCTATTTCAAAAGTTTTAGTTTTCGAGGGTAATAGCTACGTATGTTGAAAAAATGAAGATATTAGACTATTTTATGATTGCAAATGGTAAAGAATGTGATTAAAGGCTCTTTTCCTATTTCAAAAGTTTTAGTTTTTGAGGGTAATAGCTACGTATGTTGAAAAAATGAAGATATTAGACTATTTTATGATTGCAAATGGTAAAGAATGTGATTAAAGGCTCTTTTCCTATTTCAAAAGTTTTAGTTTTCGAGGGTAATAGCTACGTATGTTGAAAAAATGAAGATATTAGACTATTTTATGATTGCAAATGGTAAAGAATGTGATTAAAGGCTCTTTTCCTATTTCAAAAGTTTTAGTTTTCGAGGGTAATAGCTACGTATGTTGAAAAAATGAAGATATTAGACAATTTTATGATTGCACATGGTAAAGAATGTGATTAAAGGCTCTTTTCCTATTTCAAAAGTTTTAGTTTTCGAGGGTAATAGCTACGTATGTTGAAAAAATGAAGATATTAGACTATTTTATGATTGCACATGGTAAAGAATGTGATTAAAGGCTCTTTTCCTATTTCAAAAGTTTTAGTTTTCGAGGGTAATAGCTACGTATGTTGAAAAAATGAAGATATTAGACTATTTTATGATTGCAAATGGTAAAGAATGTGATTAAAGGCTCTTTTCCTATTTCAAAAGTTTTAGTTTTCGAGGGTAATAGCTACGTATGTTGAAAAAATGAAGATATTAGACTATTTTATGATTGCAAATGGTAAAGAATGTGATTAAAGGCTCTTTTCCTATTTCAAAAGTTTTAGTTTTCGAGGGTAATAGCTACGTATGTTGAAAAAATGAAGATATTAGACTATTTTATGATTGCAAATGGTAAAGAATGTGATTAAAGGCTCTTTTCCTATTTCAAAAGTTTTAGTTTTCGAGGGTAATAGCTACGTATGTTGAAAAAATGAAGATATTAGACTATTTTATGATTGCAAATGGTAAAGAATGTGATTAAAGGCTCTTTTCCTATTTCAAAAGTTTTAGTTTTCGAGGGTAATAGCTACGTATGTTGAAAAAATGAAGATATTAGACAATTTTATGATTGCAAATGGTAAAGAATGTGATTAAAGGCTCTTTTCCTATTTCAAAAGTTTTAGTTTTCGAGGGTAATAGCTACGTATGTTGAAAAAATGAAGATATTAGACTATTTTATGATTGCAAATGGTAAAGAATGTGATTAAAGGCTCTTTTCCTATTTCAAAAGTTTTAGTTTTCGAGGGTAATAGCTACGTATGTTGAAAAAATGAAGATATTAGACTATTTTATGATTGCAATGGTAAAGAATGTGATTAAAGGCTCTTTTCCTATTTCAAAAGTTTTAGTTTTCGAGGGTAATAGCTACGTATGTTGAAAAAATGAAGATATTAGACTATTTTATGATTGCAAATGGTAAAGAATGTGATTAAAGGCTCTTTTCCTATTTCAAAAGTTTTAGTTTTCGAGGGTAATAGCTACGTATGTTGAAAAAATGAAGATATTAGACTATTTTATGATTGCAAATGGTAAAGAATGTGATTAAAGGCTCTTTTCCTATTTCAAAAGTTTTAGTTTTCGAGGGTAATAGCTAAGTATGTTGAAAAAATGAAGATATTAGACTATTTTATGATTGCAAATGGTAAAGAATGTGATTAAAGGCTCTTTTCCTATTTCAAAAGTTTTAGTTTTCGAGGGTAATAGCTACGTATGTTGAAAAAATGAAGATATTAGACTATTTTATGATTGCAAATGGTAAAGAATGTGATTAAAGGCTCTTTTCCTATTTCAAAAGTTTTAGTTTTCGAGGGTAATAGCTACGTATGTTGAAAAAATGAAGATATTAGACTATTTTATGATTGCAAATGGTAAAGAATGTGATTAAAGGCTCTTTTCCTATTTCAAAAGTTTTAGTTTTCGAGGGTAATAGCTACGTATGTTGAAAAAATGAAGATATTAGACTATTTTATGATTGCACATGGTAAAGAATGTGATTAAAGGCTCTTTTCCTATTTCAAAAGTTTTAGTTTTCGAGGGTAATAGCTACGTATGTTGAAAAAATGAAGATATTAGACTATTTTATGATTGCAAATGGTAAAGAATGTGATTAAAGGCTCTTTTCCTATTTCAAAAGTTTTAGTTTTCGAGGGTAATAGCTACGTATGTTGAAAAAATGAAGATATTAGACATTTTATGATTGCACAATGGTAAAGAATGTGATTAAAGGCTCTTTTCCTATTTCAAAAGTTTTAGTTTTCGAGGGTAATAGCTACGTATGTTGAAAAAATGAAGATATTAGACTATTTTATGATTGCAAATGGTAAAGAATGTGATTAAAGGCTCTTTTCCTATTTCAAAAGTTTTAGTTTTCGAGGGTAATAGCTATATGTTGAAAAAATGAAGATATTAGACTATTTTATGATTGCACATGGTAAAGAATGTGATTAAAGGCTCTTTTCCTATTTCAAAAGTTTTAGTTTTCGAGGGTAATAGCTACGTATGTTGAAAAAATGAAGATATTAGACTATTTTATGATTGCAAATGGTAAAGAATGTGATTAAAGGCTCTTTTCCTATTTCAAAAGTTTTAGTTTTCGAGGGTAATAGCTACGTATGTTGAAAAAATGAAGATATTAGACAATTTTATGATTGCACATGGTAAAGAATGTGATTAAAGGCTCTTTTCCTATGTCAAAAGTTTTAGTTTTCGAGGGTAATAGCTACGTATGTTGAAAAAATGAAGATATTAGACTATTTTATGATTGCAAATGGTAAAGAATGTGATTAAAGGCTCTTTTCCTATTTCAAAAGTTTTAGTTTTCGAGGGTAATAGCTACGTATGTTGAAAAAATGAAGATATTAGACATTTTATGATTGCAAATGGTAAAGAATGTGATTAAAGGCTCTTTTCCTATTTCAAAAGTTTTAGTTTTCGAGGGTAATAGCTACGTATGTTGAAAAAATGAAGATATTAGACTATTTTATGATTGCAAATGGTAAAAATGTGATTAAAGGCTCTTTTCCTATTTCAAAAGTTTTAGTTTTCGAGGGTAATAGCTACGTATGTTGAAAAAATGAAGATATTAGACTATTTTATGATTGCAAATGGTAAAGAATGTGATTAAAGGCTCTTTTCCTATTTCAAAAGTTTTAGTTTTCGAGGGTAATAGCTACTATGTTGAAAAAATGAAGATATTAGACAATTTTATGATTGCAAATGGTAAAGAATGTGATTAAAGGCTCTTTTCCTATTTCAAAAGTTTTAGTTTTCGAGGGTAATAGCTACGTATGTTGAAAAAATGAAGATATTAGACTATTTTATGATTGCAAATGGTAAAGAATGTGATTAAAGGCTCTTTTCCTATGTCAAAAGTTTTAGTTTTCGAGGGTAATAGCTACGTATGTTGAAAAAATGAAGATATTAGACTATTTTATGATTGCAAATGGTAAAGAATGTGATTAAAGGCTCTTTTCCTATTTCAAAAGTTTTAGTTTTCGAGGGTAATAGCTACGTATGTTGAAAAAATGAAGATATTAGACTATTTTATGATTGCAAATGGTAAAGAATGTGATTAAAGGCTCTTTTCCTATTTCAAAAGTTTTAGTTTTCGAGGGTAATAGCTACGTATGTTGAAAAAATGAAGATATTAGACTATTTTATGATTGCACATGGTAAAGAATGTGATTAAAGGCTCTTTTCCTATTTCAAAAGTTTTAGTTTTCGAGGGTAATAGCTACGTATGTTGAAAAAATGAAGATATTAGACTATTTTATGATTGCACAAGGTAAAGAATGTGATTAAAGGCTCTTTTCCTATTTCAAAAGTTTTAGTTTTCGAGGGTAATAGCTACGTATGTTGAAAAAATGAAGATATTAGACTATTTTATGATTGCAATGGTAAAGAATGTGATTAAAGGCTCTTTTCCTATTTCAAAAGTTTTAGTTTTCGAGGGTAATAGCTATTTGTATGTGGAAAAAATGAAGATATTAGACTATTTTATGATTGCACATGGTAAAGAATGTGATTAAAGGCTCTTTTCCTATTTCAAAAGTTTTAGTTTTCGAGGGTAATAGCTACGTATGTTGAAAAAATGAAGATATTAGACTATTTTATGATTGCAAATGGTAAAGAATGTGATTAAAGGCTCTTTTCCTATTTCAAAAGTTTTAGTTTTCGAGGGTAATAGCTACGTATGTTGAAAAAATGAAGATATTAGACTATTTTATGATTGCAAATGGTAAAGAATGTGATTAAAGGCTCTTTTCCTATTTCAAAAGTTTTAGTTTTCGAGGGTAATAGCTTCGTATGTTGAAAAAATGAAGATATTAGACAATTTTATGATTGCAAATGGTAAAGAATTGATTAAAGGCTCTTTTCCTATTTCAAAAGTTTTAGTTTTCGAGGGTAATAGCTACGTATGTTGAAAAAATGAAGATATTAGACTAATTTTATGATTGCACATGGTAAAGAATGTGATTAAAGGCTCTTTTCCTATTTCAAAAGTTTTAGTTTTCGAGGGTAATAGCTACGTATGTTGAAAAAATGAAGATATTAGACAATTTTATGATTGCACATGGTAAAGAATGTGATTAAAGGCTCTTTTCCTATTTCAAAAGTTTTAGTTTTCGAGGGTAATAGCTACGTATGTTGAAAAAATGAAGATATTAGACTATTTTATGATTGCAAATGGTAAAGAATGTGATTAAAGGCTCTTTTCCTATTTCAAAAGTTTTAGTTTTCGAGGGTAATAGCTACGTATGTTGAAAAAATGAAGATATTAGACTATTTTATGATTGCAAATGGTAAAGAATGTGATTAAAGGCTCTTTTCCTATTTCAAAAATTTTAGTTTTCGAGGGTAATAGCTACGTATGTTGAAAAAATGAAGATATTAGACTATTTTATGATTGCACATGGTAAAGAATGTGATTAAAGGCTCTTTTCCTATTTCAAAAGTTTTAGTTTTCGAGGGTAATAGCTTCGTCTGTTGAAAAAATGAAGATATTAGACTATTTTATGATTGCACATGGTAAAGAATGTGATTAAAGGCTCTTTTCCTATTTCAAAAGTTTTAGTTTTCGAGGGTAATAGCTACGTATGTTGAAAAAATGAAGATATTAGACAATTTTATGATTGCAAATGGTAAAGAATGTGATTAAAGGCTCTTTTCCTATTTCAAAAGTTTTAGTTTTCGAGGGTAATAGCTACGTATGTTGAAAAAATGAAGATATTAGACTATTTTATGATTGCAAATGGTAAAGAATGTGATTAAAGGCTCTTTTCCTATTTCAAAAGTTTTAGTTTTCGAGGGTAATAGCTACGTATGTTGAAAAAATGAAGATATTAGACTATTTTATGATTGCAAATGGTAAAGAATGTGATTAAAGGCTCTTTTCCTATTTCAAAAGTTTTAGTTTTCGAGGGTAATAGCTACGTATGTTGAAAAAATGAAGATATTAGACTATTTTATGATTGCAAATGGTAAAGAATGTGATTAAAGGCTCTTTTCCTATTTCAAAAGTTTTAGTTTTCGAGGGTAATAGCTACGTATGTTGAAAAAATGAAGATATTAGACTATTTTATGATTGCAAATGGTAAAGAATGTGATTAAAGGCTCTTTTCCTATTTCAAAAGTTTTAGTTTTCGAGGGTAATAGCTACGTATGTTGAAAAAATGAAGATATTAGACTATTTTATGATTGCACATGGTAAAGAATGTGATTAAAGGCTCTTTTCCTATTTCAAAAGTTTTAGTTTTCGAGGGTAATAGCTACGTATGTTGAAAAAATGAAGATATTAGACAATTTTATGATTGCAAATGGTAAAGAATGTGATTAAAGGCTCTTTTCCTATTTCAAAAGTTTTAGTTTTCGAGGGTAATAGCTACGTATGTTGAAAAAATGAAGATATTAGACTATTTTATGATTGCAAATGGTAAAGAATGTGATTAAAGGCTCTTTTCCTATGTCAAAAGTTTTAGTTTTCGAGGGTAATAGCTACGTATGTTGAAAAAATGAAGATATTAGACTATTTTATGATTGCAAATGGTAAAGAATGTGATTAAAGGCTCTTTTCCTATTTCAAAAGTTTTAGTTTTCGAGGGTAATAGCTACGTATGTTGAAAAAATGAAGATATTAGACTATTTTATGATTGCAAATGGTAAAGAATGTGATTAAAGGCTCTTTTCCTATTTCAAAAGTTTTAGTTTTCGAGGGTAATAGCTACGTATGTTGAAAAAATGAAGATATTAGACTATTTTATGATTGCAAATGGTAAAGAATGTGATTAAAGGCTCTTTTCCTATTTCAAAAGTTTTAGTTTTCGAGGGTAATAGCTATGTCTTGAAAAAATGAAGATATTAGACAATTTTATGATTGCACATGGTAAAGAATGTGATTAAAGGCTCTTTTCCTATTTCAAAAGTTTTAGTTTTCGAGGGTAATAGCTTCGTATGTTGAAAAAATGAAGATATTAGACTATTTTATGATTGCAAATGGTAAAGAATGTGATTAAAGGCTCTTTTCCTATTTCAAAAGTTTTAGTATTTCGAGGGTAATAGCTACGTATGTTGAAAAAAATGAAGATATTAGACAATTTTATGATTGCAAATGGTAAAGAATGTGATTAAAGGCTCTTTTCCTATTTCAAAAGTTTTAGTTTTCGAGGGTAATAGCTTCGTCTGTTGAAAAAATGAAGATATTAGACTATTTTATGATTGCAAATGGTAAAGAATGTGATTAAAGGCTCTTTTCCTATTTCAAAAGTTTTAGTTTTCGAGGGTAATAGCTTCGTATGTTGAAAAAATGAAGATATTAGACTATTTTATGATTGCAAATGGTAAAGAATGTGATTAAAGGCTCTTTTCCTATTTCAAAAGTTTTAGTTTTCGAGGGTAATAGCTACGTATGTTGAAAAAATGAAGATATTAGACTATTTTATGATTGCAAATGGTAAAGAATGTGATTAAAGGCTCTTTTCCTATTTCAAAAGTTTTAGTTTTCGAGGGTAATAGCTACGTATCTTGAAAAAATGAAGATATTAGACAATTTTATGATTGCAAATGGTAAAGAATGTGATTAAAGGCTCTTTTCCTATTTCAAAAGTTTTAGTTTTCGAGGGTAATAGCTTCGTATGTTGAAAAAATGAACATATTAGACAATTTTATGATTGCAAATGGTAAAGAATGTGATTAAAGACTCTTTTCCTATTTCAAAAGTTTTAGTTTTCGAGGGTAATAGCTACGTATCTTGAAAAAATGAAGATATTAGACAATTTTATGATTGCAAATGGTAAAGAATGTGATTAAAGGCTCTTTTCCTATTTCAAAAGTTTTAGTTTTCGAGGGTAATAGCTTCGTATGTTGAAAAAATGAAGATATTAGACTATTTTATGATTGCAAATGGTAAAGAATGTGATTAAAGGCTCTTTTCCTATTTCAAAAGTTTTAGTTTTCGAGGGCAATAGCTACGTATGTTGAAAAAATGAAGATATTAGACAATTTTATGATTGCAAATGGTAAAGAATGTGATTAAAGGTCTCTTTTCCTGTTTCAAAAGTTTTAGTTTTCGAGGGTAATAGCTACGTATGTTGAAAAAATGAAGATATTAGACTATTTCATGATTGCAAATGGTAAAGAATGCGATTAAAGGCTCTTTTCC
>NW_027066344.1:0-18884 GCF_032884065.1 Artemia franciscana
GGTAATAGCTACGTATGTTGGAAAAATGAAGATATTAGACTATTTTATGATTGCACATGGTAAAGAATGTGATTAAAGGCTCTTTTCCTATGTCAAAAGTTTTAGTTTTTGAGGGTAATAGCAACGTATGTTGAAAAAATGAAGATATTAGACTATTTTATGATTGCACATGGTAAAGAATGTGATTAAAGGCTCTTTTCCTATTTCAAAAGTTTAAGTTTTCGAGGGTAATAGCTACGTATGTTGGAAAAATGAAGATATTAGACTATTTTATGATTGCACATGGTAAAGAATGTGATTAAAAGCTCTTTTCCTATGTCAAAAGTTTTAGTTTTCGAGGGTAATAGCTACGTATGTTGGAAAAATGAAGATATTAGACTATTTTATAATTGCAAATGGTAACGAATGTGATTAAAGGCTCTTTTCCTATGTCAAAAATTTTAGTTTTCGAGGGTAATAGCTACGTATGTTGAAAAAAATGAAGATATTAGACTATTTTATAATTGCAAATGGTAACGAATGTGATTAAAGGCTCTTTTCCTATGTCAAAAGTTTTAGTTTTCGAGGGTAATAGCTACGTATGTTGGAAAAATGAAGATATTAGACTATTTTATGATTGCACATGGTAAAGAAAGTGCTTAAAGTCTCTTTCCCTATGGCAAAAGTTTTAGTTTTCGAGAGTAATAGCTACGTATGTTGGAAAAATGAAGATATTAGACTATTTTATGATTGCACATGGTAAAGAATGTGATTTTAGGCTCTTTTCCTATGTCAAAAGTTTTAGTTTTCGAGGGTAATAGCTACGTATGTTGGAAAAATGAAGATATTAGACTATTTTATGATTGCACATGGTAAAGAAAGTGCTTAAAGGCTCTTTTCCTATTTCAAAAGTTTTAGTTTTCGAGGGAAATAGCTACGTATGTTGGAAAAATGAAGATATTAGACTATTTTATGATTGCACATGGTAAAGAAAGTGCTTAAAGGCTCTTTTCCTATTTCAAAAGTTTTAGTTTTCGAGGGTAATAGCTACGTATGTTGAAAAAATGAAGATATTAGACTATTTTATGATTGCAAATGGTAAAGAATGTGATTAAAGGCTCTTTTCCTATTTCAAAAGTTTTAGTTTTCGAGGATAATAGCTACGTATGTTGGAAAAATGAAGATATTAGACTATTTTTTGATTGCACATGGTAAAGAATGTGCTTAAAGGCTCTTTTCCTATGGCAAAAGTTTTAGTTTTCGAGGGTAATAGCTACGTATGTTGAAAAAATGAAGATATTAGACTATTTTATGATTGCAAATGGTAAAGAATGTGATTAAAGGCTCTTTTCCTATGTCAAAAGTTTTAGTTTTCGAGGGTAATAGCACGTATGTTGAAAAAATGAAGATATTAGACTATTTTATGATTGCACATGGTAAAGAATGTGATTAAAGGCTCTTTTCCTATTTCAAAAGTTTTAGTTTTCGAGGGTAATAGCTACGTATGTTGGAAAAATGAAGATATTAGACTATTTTATGATTGCACATGGTAAAGAATGTGATTAAAGGCTCTTTTCCTATGTCAAAAGTTTTAGTTTTCGAGGGTAATAGCTACGTATGTTGGAAAAATGAAGATATTAGACTATTTTATAATTGCAAATGGTAAAGAATGTGATTAAAGGCTCTTTTCCTATGTCAAAAGTTTTAGTTTTCGAGGGTAATAGCTACGTATGTTGAAAAAATGAAGATATTAGACTATTTTATGATTGCACATGGTAAAGAATGTGATTAAAGGCTCTTTTCCTATTTCAAAAGTTTTAGTTTTCGAGGGTAATAGCTACGTATGTTGAAAAAATGAAGATATTAGACTTTTTATGATTGCAAATGGTAAAGAATGTGATTAAAGGCTCTTTTCCTATTTCAAAAGTTTTAGTTTTCGAGGGTAATAGCTACGTATGTTGAAAAAATGAAGATATTAGACTATTTTATGATTGCAAATGGTAAAGAATGTGATTAAAGGCTCTTTTCCTATTTCAAAAGTTTTAGTTTTCGAGGGTAATAGCTACGTATGTTGAAAAAATGAAGATATTAGACTATTTTATGATTGCACATGGTAAAGAATGTGATTAAAGGCTCTTTTCCTATGTCAAAAGTTTTAGTTTTCGAGGGTAATAGCTACGTATGTTGGAAAAATGAAGATATTAGACTATTTTATGATTGCACATGGTAAAGAATGTGATTAAAGGCTCTTTTCCTATGTCAAAAGTTTTAGTTTTCGAGGGTAATAGCTACGTATGTTGGAAAAATGAAGATATTAGACTATTTTATGATTGCAAATGGTAAAGAATGTGATTAAAGGCTCTTTTCCTATTTCAAAAGTTTTAGTTTTCGAGGGTAATAGCTACGTATGTTGAAAAAATGAAGATATTAGACTATTTTATGATGGTCTTCATGTATTAGACTAGATTGCAAATGGTAAAGAATGTGATTAAAGGCTCTTTTCCTATTTCAAAAGTTTTAGTTTTCGAGGGTAATAGCTACGTATGTTGGAAAAATGAAGATATTAGACTATTTTATGATTGCACATGGTAAAGAATGTGATTAAAGGCTCTTTTCCTATGTCAAAAGTTTTAGTTTTCGAGGGTAATAGCTACGTATGTTGGAAAAATGAAGATATTAGACTATTTTATGATTGCACATGGTAAAGAATGTGCTTAAAGGCTCTTTTCCTATGTCAAAAGTTTTAGTTTTCGAGGGTAATAGCTACGTATGTTGGAAAAAATGAAGATATTAGACTATTTTATGATTGCACATGGTAAAGAATGTGATTAAAGGCTCTTTTCCTATTTCAAAAGTTTTAGTTTTCGAGGGTAATAGCTACGTATGTTGAAAAAATGAAGATATTAGACTATTTTATGATTGCAAATGGTAAAGAATGTGATTAAAGGCTCTTTTCCTATTTCAAAAGTTTTAGTTTTCGAGGGTAATAGCTACGTATGTTGAAAAAATGAAGATATTAGACTATTTTATGATTGCACATGGTAAAGAATGTGATTAAAGGCTCTTTTCCTATGTCAAAAGTTTTAGTTTTCGAGGGTAATAGCTACGTATGTTGGAAAAATGAAGATATTAGACTATTTTATGATTGCAAATGGTAAAGAATGTGATTAAAGGCTCTTTTCCTATGTCAAAAGTTTTAGTTTTCGAGGGTAATAGCTACGTATGTTGAAAAAATGAAGATATTAGACTATTTTATAATTGCAAATGGTAACGAATGTGATTAAAGGCTCTTTTCCTATGTCAAAAGTTTTAGTTTTCGAGGGTAATAGCTACGTATGTTGAAAAAATGAAGATATTAGACTATTTTATGATTGCAAATGGTAAAGAATGTGATTAAAGGCTCTTTTCCTATGTCAAAAGTTTTAGTTTTCGAGGGTAATAGCTACGTATGTTGAAAAAATGAAGATATTAGACTATTTTATGATTGCACATGGTAAAGAATGTGATTAAAGGCTCTTTTCCTATGTCAAAAGTTTTAGTTTTCGAGGGTAATAGCTACGTATGTTGGAAAAATGAAGATATTAGACTATTTTATGATTGCAAATGGTAAAGAATGTGATTAAAGGCTCTTTTCCTATGTCAAAAGTTTTAGTTTTCGAGGGTAATAGCTACGTATGTTGAAAAAATGAAGATATTAGACTATTTTATGATTGCAAATGGTAAAGAATGTGATTAAAGGCTCTTTTCCTATGTCAAAAGTTTTAGTTTTCGAGGGTAATAGCTACGTATGTTGAAAAAATGAAGATATTAGACTATTTTATGATTGCAAATGGTAAAGAATGTGATTAAAGGCTCTTTTCCTATGTCAAAAGTTTTAGTTTTCGAGGGTAATAGCTACGTATGTTGAAAAAATGAAGATATTAGACTATTTTATAATTGCAAATGGTAAAGAATGTGATTAAAGGCTCTTTTCCTATGTCAAAAGTTTTAGTTTTCGAGGGTAATAGCTACGTATGTTGAAAAAATGAAGATATTAGACTATTTTATGATTGCAAATGGTAAAGAATGTGATTAAAGGCTCTTTTCCTATGTCAAAAGTTTTAGTTTTCGAGGGTAATAGCTACGTATGTTGAAAAAATGAAGATATTAGACTATTTTATGATTGCAAATGGTAAAGAATGTGATTAAAGGCTCTTTTCCTATTTCAAAAGTTTTAGTTTTCGAGGGTAATAGCTACGTATGTTGAAAAAATGAAGATATTAGACTATTTTATGATTGCACATGGTAAAGAATGTGATTAAAGGCTCTTTTCCTATGTCAAAAGTTTTAGTTTTCGAGGGTAATAGCTACGTATGTTGAAAAAATGAAGATATTAGACTATTTTATAATTGCAAATGGTAACGAATGTGATTAAAGGCTCTTTTCCTATGTCAAAAGTTTTAGTTTTCGAGGGTAATAGCTACGTATGTTGAAAAAATGAAGATATTAGACTATTTTATGATTGCAAATGGTAAAGAAAGTGATTAAAGGCTCTTTTCCTATGTCAAAAGTTTTAGTTTTCGAGGGTAATAGCTACGTATGTTGAAAAAATGAAGATATTAGACTATTTTATGATTGCACATGGTAAAGAATGTGATTAAAGGCTCTTTTCCTATTTCAAAAGTTTTAGTTTTCGAGGGTAATAGCTACGTATGTTGAAAAAATGAAGATATTAGACTATTTTATGATTGCAAATGGTAAAGAATGTGATTAAAGGCTCTTTTCCTATTTCAAAAGTTTTAGTTTTCGAGGGTAATAGCTACGTATGTTGAAAAAATGAAGATATTAGACTATTTTATGATTGCACATGGTAAAGAATGTGATTAAAGGCTCTTTTCCTATGTCAAAAGTTTTAGTTTTCGAGGGTAATAGCTACGTATGTTGAAAAAATGAAGATATTAGACTATTTTATGATTGCAAATGGTAAAGAATGTGATTAAAGGCTCTTTTCCTATGTCAAAAGTTTTAGTTTTCGAGGGTAATAGCTACGTATGTTGAAAAAATGAAGATATTAGACTATTTTATGATTGCAAATGGTAAAGAATGTGATTAAAGGCTCTTTTCCTATTTCAAAAGTTTTAGTTTTCGAGGGTAATAGCTACGTATGTTGAAAAAATGAAGATATTAGACTATTTTATAATTGCAATGGTAACGAATGTGATTAAAGGCTCTTTTCCTATGTCAAAAGTTTTAGTTTTCGAGGGTAATAGCTACGTATGTTGAAAAATGAAGATATTAGACTATTTTATGATTGCACATGGTAAAGAAAGTGCTTAAAGGCTCTTTTCCTATTTCAAAAGTTTTAGTTTTCGAGGGTAATAGCTACGTATGTTGAAAAAATGAAGATATTAGACTATTTTATGATTGCACATGGTAAAGAATGTGATTAAAGGCTCTTTTCCTATGTCAAAAGTTTTAGTTTTCGAGGGTAATAGCTACGTATGTTGAAAAAATGAAGATATTAGACTATTTTATGATTGCACATGGTAAAGAATGTGCTTAAAGGCTCTTTTCCTATTTCAAAAGTTTTAGTTTTCGAGGGTAATAGCTACGTATGTTGAAAAAATGAAGATATTAGACTATTTTATGATTGCAAATGGTAAAGAATGTGATTAAAGGCTCTTTTCCTATGTCAAAAGTTTTAGTTTTCGAGGGTAATAGCTACGTATGTTGAAAAAATGAAGATATTAGACTATTTTATAATTGCAAATGGTAACGAATGTGATTAAAGGCTCTTTTCCTATGTCAAAAGTTTTAGTTTTCGAGGGTAATAGCTACGTATGTTGAAAAAATGAAGATATTAGACTATTTTATAATTGCAAATGGTAAAGAATGTGATTAAAGGCTCTTTTCCTATGTCAAAAGTTTTAGTTTTCGAGGGTAATAGCTACGTATGTTGAAAAAATGAAGATATTAGACTATTTTATGATTGCAAATGGTAAAGAATGTGATTAAAGGCTCTTTTCCTATGGAAAAGTTTTAGTTTTCGAGGGTAATAGCTACGTATGTTGAAAAAATGAAGATATTAGACTATTTTATGATTGCAAATGGTAAAGAATGTGATTAAAGGCTCTTTTCCTATGTCAAAAGTTTTAGTTTTCGAGGGTAATAGCTACGTATGTTGAAAAAATGAAGATATTAGACTATTTTATGATTGCAAATGGTAAAGAATGTGATTAAAGGCTCTTTTCCTATGTCAAAAGTTTTAGTTTTCGAGGGTAATAGCTACGTATGTTGAAAAAATGAAGATATTAGACTATTTTATAATTGCAAATGGTAACGAATGTGATTAAAGGCTCTTTTCCTATGTCAAAAGTTTTAGTTTTCGAGGGTAATAGCTACGTATGTTGAAAAAATGAAGATATTAGACTATTTTATGATTGCAAATGGTAAAGAAAGTGCTTAAAGGCTCTTTTCCTATTTCAAAAGTTTTAGTTTTCGAGGGTAATAGCTACGTATGTTGAAAAAATGAAGATATTAGACTATTTTATGATTGCAATGGTAAAGAATGTGATTAAAGGCTCTTTTCCTATGTCAAAAGTTTTAGTTTTCGAGGGTAATAGCTACGTATGTTGAAAAAATGAAGATATTAGACTATTTTATGATTGCACATGGTAAAGAATGTGATTAAAGGCTCTTTTCCTATGTCAAAAGTTTTAGTTTTCGAGGGTAATAGCTACGTATGTTGAAAAAATGAAGATATTAGACTATTTTATGATTGCAAATGGTAAAGAATGTGATTAAAGGCTCTTTTCCTATGTCAAAAGTTTTAGTTTTCGAGGGTAATAGCTACGTATGTTGAAAAAATGAAGATATTAGACTATTTTATAATTGCAAATGGTAACGAATGTGATTAAAGGCTCTTTTCCTATGGAAAAGTTTTAGTTTTCGAGGGTAATAGCTACGTATGTTGAAAAAATGAAGATATTAGACTATTTTATGATTGCAAATGGTAAAGAATGTGATTAAAGGCTCTTTTCCTATTTCAAAAGTTTTAGTTTTCGAGGGTAATAGCTACGTATGTTGAAAAAATGAAGATATTAGACTATTTTATAATTGCAAATGGTAAAGAATGTGATTAAAGGCTCTTTTCCTATGTCAAAAGTTTTAGTTTTCGAGGGTAATAGCTACGTATGTTGAAAAAATGAAGATATTAGACTATTTTATGATTGCAAATGGTAAAGAATGTGCTTAAAGGCTCTTTTCCTATTTCAAAAGTTTTAGTTTTCGAGGGTAATAGCTACGTATGTTGAAAAAATGAAGATATTAGACTATTTTATGATTGCAAATGGTAAAGAATGTGATTAAAGGCTCTTTTCCTATGTCAAAAGTTTTAGTTTTCGAGGGTAATAGCTACGTATGTTGAAAAAATGAAGATATTAGACTATTTTATGATTGCACATGGTAAAGAATGTGATTAAAGGCTCTTTTCCTATTTCAAAAGTTTTAGTTTTCGAGGGTAATAGCTACGTATGTTGAAAAAATGAAGATATTAGACTATTTTATGATTGCAAATGGTAAAGAATGTGATTAAAGGCTCTTTTCCTATGTCAAAAGTTTTAGTTTTCGAGGGTAATAGCTACGTATGTTGAAAAAATGAAGATATTAGACTATTTTATAATTGCAAATGGTAACGAATGTGATTAAAGGCTCTTTTCCTATGTCAAAAGTTTTAGTTTTCGAGGGTAATAGCTACGTATGTTGAAAAAATGAAGATATTAGACTATTTTATGATTGCAAATGGTAAAGAATGTGATTAAAGGCTCTTTTCCTATGTCAAAAGTTTTAGTTTTCGAGGGTAATAGCTACGTATGTTGAAAAAATGAAGATATTAGACTATTTTATGATTGCACATGGTAAAGAATGTGATTAAAGGCTCTTTTCCTATTTCAAAAGTTTTAGTTTTCGAGGGTAATAGCTACGTATGTTGAAAAAATGAAGATATTAGACTATTTTATGATTGCAAATGGTAAAGAATGTGATTAAAGGCTCTTTTCCTATTTCAAAAGTTTTAGTTTTCGAGGGTAATAGCTACGTATGTTGGAAAAATGAAGATATTAGACTATTTTATGATTGCACATGGTAAAGAATGTGATTAAAGGCTCTTTTCCTATTTCAAAAGTTTTAGTTTTCGAGGGTAATAGCTACGTATGTTGAAAAAATGAAGATATTAGACTATTTTATGATTGCAAATGGTAAAGAATGTGATTAAAGGCTCTTTTCCTATTTCAAAAGTTTTAGTTTTCGAGGGTAATAGCTACGTATGTTGGAAAAATGAAGATATTAGACTATTTTATGATTGCACATGGTAAAGAATGTGCTTAAAGGCTCTTTTCCTATGGCAAAAGTTTTAGTTTTCGAGGGTAATAGCTACGTATGTTGGAAAAATGAAGATATTAGACTATTTTATGATTGCACATGGTAAAGAATGTGATTAAAGGCTCTTTTCCTATGTCAAAAGTTTTAGTTTTCGAGGGTAATAGCTACGTATGTTGGAAAAATGAAGATATTAGACTATTTTATGATTGCACATGGTAAAGAATGTGATTAAAGGCTCTTTTCCTATTTCAAAAGTTAAAGTTTTCGAGGGTAATAGCTACGTATGTTGGAAAAATGAAGATATTAGACTATTTTATGATTGCACATGGTAAAGAATGTCATTAAAGGCTCTTTTCCTATGTCAAATGTTTTAGTTTTCGAGGGTAATAGCTACGTATGTTGAAAAAATGAAGATATTAGACTATTTTATAATTGCAAATGGTAACGAATGTGATTAAAGGCTCTTTTCCTATGTCAAAAATTTTAGTTTTCGAGGGTAATAGCTACGTATGTTGAAAAAATGAAGATATTAGACTATTTTATAATTGCAAATGGTAACGAATGTGATTAAAGGCTCTTTTCCTATGTCAAAAGTTTTAGTTTTCGAGGGTAATAGCTACGTATGTTGAAAAAATGAAGATATTAGACTATTTTATAATTGCAAATGGTAACGAATGTGATTAAAGGCTCTTTTCCTATGTCAAAAGTTTTAGTTTTCGAGGGTAATAGCTACGTATGTTGAAAAAATGAAGATATTAGACTATTTTATAATTGCAAATGGTAGCGAATGTGATTAAAGGCTCTTTTCCTATGTCAAAAGTTTTAGTTTTCGAGGGTAATAGTTACGTATGATGAAAAAATGAAGATATTAGACTATTTTATAATTGCAAATGGTAACGAATGTGATTAAAGGCTCTTTTCCTATGTCAAAAGTTTTAGTTTTCGAGGGTAATAGCTACGTATGTTGAAAAAATGAAGATATTAGACTATTTTATAATTGCAAATGGTAAAGAATGTGATTAAAGGCTCTTTTCCTATGTCAAAAGTTTTAGTTTTCGAGGGTAATAGCTACGTATGTTGAAAAAATGAAGATATTAGACTATTTTATGATTGCACATGGTAAAGAAAGTGCTTAAAGGCTCTTTTCCTATTTCAAAAGTTTTAGTTTTCGAGGGTAATAGCTACGTATGTTGAAAAAATGAAAATATTAGACTATTTTATGATTGCAAATGGTAAAGAATGTGATTAAAGGCTCTTTTCCTATTTCAAAAGTTTTAGTTTTCGAGGGTAATAGCTACGTATGTTGGAAAAATGAAGATATTAGACTATTTTATGATTGCACATGGTAAAGAATGTGCTTAAAGGCTCTTTTCCTATGGCAAAAGTTTTAGTTTTCGAGGGTAATAGCTACGTATGTTGGAAAAATGAAGATATTAGACTATTTTATGATTGCACATGGTAAAGAATGTGATTAAAGGCTCTTTTCCTATGTCAAAAGTTTTAGTTTTCGAGGGTAATAGCTACGTATGTTGAAAAAATGAAGATATTAGACTATTTTATAATTGCAAATGGTAACGAATGTGATTAAAGGCTCTTTTCCTATGTCAAAAGTTTTAGTTTTCGAGGGTAATAGCTACGTATGATGAAAAAATGAAGATATTAGACTATTTTATAATTGCAAATGGTAACGAATGTGATTAAAGGCTCTTTTCCTATGTCAAAAGTTTTAGTTTTCGAGGGTAATAGAGGGTAAAAGAATGTGATTAAAGGCTCTTTTCCTATGTCAAAAGTTTTAGTTTTCGAGGGTAATAGCTACGTATGTTGAAAAAATGAAGATATTAGACTATTTTATGATTGCACATGGTAAAGAATGTGATTAAAGGCTCTTTTCCTATTTCAAAAGTTTTAGTTTTCGAGGGTAATAGCTACGTATGTTGAAAAAATGAAGATATTAGACTATTTTATGATTGCAAATGGTAAAGAATGTGATTAAAGGCTCTTTTCCTATTTCAAAAGTTTTCGTTTTCGAGGGTAATAGCTACGTATGTTGGAAAAATGAAGATATTAGACTATTTTATGATTGCACATGGTAAAGAAAGTGCTTAAATGCTCTTTTCCTATTTCAAAAGCAACATGCTACGTATGTTGAAAAAATGAAGATATTAGACTATTTTATAATTGCAAATGGTAGCGAATGTGATTAAAGGCTCTTTTCCTATGTCAAAAGTTTTAGTTTTCGAGGGTAATAGTTACGTATGATGAAAAAATGAAGATATTAGACTATTTTATAATTGCAAATGGTAACGAATGTGATTAAAGGCTCTTTTCCTATGTCAAAAGTTTTAGTTTTCGAGGGTAATAGCCACGTATGTTGAAAAAATGAAGATATTAGACTATTTTATGATTGCACATGGTAAAGAAAGTGCTTAAAGGCTCTTTTCCTATTTCAAAAGTTTTAGTTTTCGAGGGTAATAGCTACGTATGTTGAAAAAATGAAGATATTAGACTATTTTATGATTGCAAATGGTAAAGAATGTGATTAAAGGCTCTTTTCCTATGTCAAAAGTTTTAGTTTTCGAGGGTAATAGCTACGTATGTTGAAAAAATGAAGATATTAGACTAATTTATGATTGCACATGGTAAAGAATGTGATTAAAGGCTCTTTTCCTATGTCAAAAGTTTTAGTTTTGAGGGTAATAGCTACGTATGTTGGAAAAATGAAGATATTAGACTATTTTATAATTGCAAATGGTAACGAATGTGATTAAAGGCTCTTTTCCTATGTCAAAAGTTTTAGTTTTCGAGGGTAATAGCTACGTATGTTGAAAAAAAGAAGATATTAGACTATTTTATAATTGCAAATGGTAACAAATGTGATTAAAGGCTCTTTTCCTATGTCAAAAGTTTTAGTTTTCGAGGGTAATAGCTACGTATGTTGAAAAAATGAAGATATTAAACTATTTTATGATTGCACATGGTAAGGAATGTGCTTAAAGGCTCTTTTCCTATGGAAAAAGTTTTAGTTTTCGAGGGTAATAGCTACGTATGTTAAAAATGAAGATATTAGACTATTTTATGATTGCAAATGGTAAAGAAAGTGCTTAAAGGCTCTTTTCCTATTTCAAAAGTTTTAGTTTTCGAGGGTAATAGCTACGTATGTTGAAAAAATGAAGATATTAGACTATTTTATGATTGCACATGGTAAAGAATGTGATTAAAGGCTCTTTTCCTATGTCAAAAGTTTTAGTTTTCGAGGGTAATAGCTACGTATGTTGAAAAAATGAAGATATTAGACTAATTTATGATTGCACATGGTAAAGAATGTGATTAAAGGCTCTTTTCCTATGTCAAAAGTTTTAGTTTTTGAGGGTAATAGCTACGTATGTTGGAAAAATGAAGATATTAGACTATTTTATAATTGCAAATGGTAACAAATGTGATTAAAGGCTCTTTTCCTATGTCAAAAGTTTTAGTTTTCGAGGGTAATAGCTACGTATGTTGAAAAAATGAAGATATTAGACTATTTTATAATTGCAAATGGTAACAAATGTGATTAAAGGCTCTTTTCCTATGTCAAAAGTTTTAGTTTTCGAGGGTAATAGCTACGTATGTTGAAAAAATGAAGATATTAAACTATTTTATGATTGCACATGGTAAGGAATGTGCTTAAAGGCTCTTTTCCTATGGAAAAAGTTTTAGTTTTCGAGGGTAATAGCTACGTATGTTGAAAAAATGAAGATATTAGACTATTTTATGATTGCAAATGGTAAAGAAAGTGCTTAAAGGCTCTTTTCCTATTTCAAAAGTTTTAGTTTTCGAGGGTAATAGCTACGTATGTTGAAAAAATGAAGATATTAGACTATTTTATGATTGCACATGGTAAAGAATGTGATTAAAGGCTCTTTTCCTATGTCAAAAGTTTTAGTTTTCGAGGGTAATAGCTACGTATGATGAAAAAATGAAGATATTAGACTATTCTATAATTGCAAATGGTAACGAATGTGATTAAATGTTCTTTTCCTGTGTCAAAAGTTTTAGTTTTTGAGGGTAATAGCTACGTATGTTGAAAAAATGAAGATATTAGACTATTTTATAATTGCAAGTGGTAACGAATGTGATTAAAGGCTCTTTTCCTATGTCAAAAGTTTTAGTTTTCGAGGGTAATAGCTACGTTTATTGAAAAAATGAAGATATTAGACTATTTTATGATTTCACATGGTAAAGAAAGTGCTTAAAGGCTCTTTTCTTATTTCAAAAGTTTTAGTTTTCGAGGGTAATAGCTACGTATGTTGAAAAAATGAAGATATTAGACTATTTTATGATTGCAAATGGTAGAGAATGTGATTAAAGGCTCTTTTCCTATGTCAAAAGTCTTAGTTTTCGAGGGTAATAGCTACGTGTGATGAAAAAATGAAGATATTAGACTATTTTATAATTGCAAATGGTAACAAATGTGATTAAAGGCTCTTTTCCTATGTCAAAAGTTTTAGTTTTCGAGGGTAATAGCTACGTATGTTGAAAAAATGAAGATATTAGACTATTTTATGATTGCAAATGGTAAAGAATGTGATTAAAGGCTCTTTTCCTATGTCAAAAGTTTTAGTTTTCGAGGGTAATAGCTACGTATGTTGAAAAAATGAAGATATTAGACTATTTTATGATTGCACATGGTAAAGAATGTGATTAAAGGCTCTTTTCCTATTTCAAAAGTTTTAGTTTTCGAGGGTAATAGCCACGTATGTTGAAAAAATGAAGATATTAGACTATTTTATGATTGCAAATGGTAAAGAATGTGATTAAAGGCTCTTTTCCTATTTCAAAAGTTTTCGTTTTCGAGGGTAATAGCTACGTATGTTGGAAAAATGAAGATATTAGACTATTTTATGATTGCACATGGTAAAGAAAGTGCTTAAAGGCTCTTTTCCTATTTCAAAAGTTTTAGTTTTCGAGGGTAATAGCTACGTATGTTGAAAAAATGAAGATATTAGACTATTTTATGATTGCAAATGGTAAAGAATGTGATTAAAGGCTCTTTTCCTATTTCAAAAGTTTTAGTTTTCGAGGGTAATAGCTACGTATGTTGGAAAAATGAAGATATTAGACTATTTTATGATTGCACATGGTAAAGAATGTGCTTAAAGGCTCTTTTCCTATGGCAAAAGTTTTAGTTTTCGAGGGTAATAGCTACGTATGTTGGAAAAATGATGATATTAGACTATTTTATTATTGCACATGGTAAAGAATGTGATTAAAGGCTCTTTTCCTATGTCAAAAGTTTTAGTTTTCGAGGGTAATAGCTACGTATGTTGAAAAAATGAAGATATTAGACTATTTTATGATTGCACATGGTAAAGAATGTGATTAAAGGCTCTTTTCCTATTTCAAAAGTTTAAGTTTTCGAGGGTAATAGCTACGTATGTTGGAAAAATGAAGATATTAGACTATTTTATGATTGCACATGGTAAAGAATGTGATTAAAGGCTCTTTTCCTATGTCAAATGTTTTAGTTTTCGCGGGTAATAGCTACGTATGTTGAAAAAATGAAGATATTAGACTATTTTATAATTGCAAATGGTAACGAATGTGATTAAAGGCTCTTTTCCTATGTCAAAAATTTTAGTTTTCGAGGGTAATAGCTACCTATGTTGAAAAAATGAAGATATTAGACTATTTTATAATTGCAAATGGTAACGAATGTGATTAAAGGCTCTTTTCCTATGTCAAAAGTTTTAGTTTTCGAGGGTAATAGCTACGTATGTTGGAAAAATGAAGATATTAGACTATTTTATGATTGCACATGGTAAAGAAAGTGCTTAAAGGCTCTTTCCCTATGGCAAAAGTTTTAGTTTTCGAGGGTAATAGCTACGTATGTTGGAAAAATGAAGATATTAGACTATTTTATGATTGCACATGGTAAAGAATGTGATTAAAGGCTCTTTTCCTATGTCAAAAGTTTTAGTTTTCAAGGGTAATAGCTACGTATGTTGAAAAAATGAAGATATTAGACTATTTTATGATTGCAAATGGTAAAGAAAGTGCTTAAAGGCTCTTTTCCTATTTCAAAAGTTTTAGTTTTCGAGGGTAATAGCTACGTATGTTGAAAAAATGAAGATATTAGACTATTTTATGATTGCAAATGGTAAAGAATGTGATTAAAGGCTCTTTTCCTATGTCAAAAGTTTTAGTTTTCGAGGGTAATAGCTACGTATGATGAAAAAATGAAGATATTAGACTATTTTATAATTGCAAATGGTAACGAATGTGATTAAAGGCTCTTTTCCTATGTCAAAAGTTTTAGTTTTCGAGGGTAATAGCTACGTATGTTGAAAAAATGAAGATATTAGACTATTTTATAATTGCAAATGGTAACGAATGTGATTAAAGGCTCTTTTCCTATGTCAAAAGTTTTAGTTTTCGAGGGTAATAGCTACTTATGATGAAAAAATAAAGATATTAGACTATTTTATAATTGCAAATGGTAACGAATGTGATTAAAGACTCTTTTCCTATTTCAAAAGTTTTAGTTTTCGAGGGTAATAGCTACGTATGTTGAAAAAGTGAAGATATTAGACTATTTTATAATTGCAAATGGTAACGAATGTGATTAAAGGCTCTTTTCCTATGTCAAAAGTTTTAGTTTTCGAGGGTAATAGCTACGTATGTTGGAAAAATGAAGATATTAGACTATTTTATAATTGCAAATGGTAACGAATGTGATTAAAGGCTCTTTTCCTATGTCGAAAGTTTTAGTTTTCGAGGGTAATAGCTACGTATGTTGAAAAAATGAAGATATTAGACTATTTTATAATTGCAAATGGTAACGAATGTGATTAAAGGCTCTTTTCCTATGTCAAAAGTTTTAGTTTTCGAGGGTAATAGCTACGTATGTTGAAAAAATGAAGATATTAGACTATTTTATGATTGCATATGGTAAAGAAAGTGCTTAAAGGCTCTTTTCCTATTTCAAAAGTTTTAGTTTTCGAGTGTGATAGCTACGTATGTTGAAAAAATGAAGATATTAGACTATTTTATGATTGCAAATGGTAAAGAATGTGATTAAAGGCTCTTTTCCTATGTCAAAAGTTTTAGTTTTCGAGGGTAATAGCTACGTATGTTGGAAAAATGAAGATATTAGACTATTTTATAATTGCAAATGGTAACGAATGTGATTAAAGGCTCTTTTCCTATGTCAAAAGTTTTAGTTTTCGAGGGTAATAGCTACGTATGTTGAAAAATTGAAGATATTAGACTATTTTATAATTGCAAATGGTAACGAATTTGATTAAAGGCTCTTTTCCTATGTCAAAAGTTTTAGTTTTCGAGGGTAATAGCTACGTATGTTGAAAAAATGAAGATATTAGACTATTTTATGATTGCACATGGTAAAGAATGTGCTTAAAAGCTCTTTTCCTATGGCAAAAGTTTTAGTTTTCGAGGGTAATAGCTAGGTATGTTGAAAAAATGAAGATATTAGACTATTTTATGATTGCAAATGGTAAAGAATGTGATTAAAGGCTCTTTTCCTATGTCAAAAGTTTTAGTTTTCGAGGGTAATAGCTACGTATGTTGAAAAAATGAAGATATTAGACTATTTTATGATTGCACATGGTAAAGAATGTGCTTAAAGGCTCTTTTCCTATGGCAAAAGTTAGTTTTCGAGGGTAATAGCTACGTATGTTGGAAAAATGAAGATATTAGACTATTTTATGATTGCACATGGTAAAGAATGTGATTAAAGGCTCTTTTCCTATGTCAAAAGTTTTAGTTTTCGAGGGTAATAGCTACGTATGTTGAAAAAATGAAGATATTAGACTATTTTATGATT
Source organism: Artemia franciscana (assembly GCF_032884065.1). NCBI lineage: Eukaryota > Metazoa > Arthropoda > Branchiopoda > Anostraca > Artemiidae > Artemia > Artemia franciscana. The sequence goes on from NW_027066344.1 coordinate 16,163, forward strand.
GCAAATGGTAAAGAAAGTGCTTAAAGGCTCTTTTCCTATTTCAAAAGTTTTAGTTTTCGAGGGTAATAGCTACGTATGATGAAAAAATGAAGATATTAGACTATTTTATAATTGCAAATGGTAACGAATGTGATTAAAGGCTCTTTTCCTATGTCAAAAGTTTTAGTTTTCGAGGGTAATAGAGGGTAAAAGAATGTGATTAAAGGCTCTTTTCCTATGTCAAAAGTTTTAGTTTTCGAGGGTAATAGCTACGTATGTTGAAAAAATGAAGATATTAGACTATTTTATGATTGCACATGGTAAAGAATGTGATTAAAGGCTCTTTTCCTATTTCAAAAGTTTTAGTTTTCGAGGGTAATAGCTACGTATGTTGAAAAAATGAAGATATTAGACTATTTTATGATTGCAAATGGTAAAGAATGTGATTAAAGGCTCTTTTCCTATTTCAAAAGTTTTCGTTTTCGAGGGTAATAGCTACGTATGTTGGAAAAATGAAGATATTAGACTATTTTATGATTGCACATGGTAAAGAAAGTGCTTAAATGCTCTTTTCCTATTTCAAAAGCAACATGCTACGTATGTTGAAAAAATGAAGATATTAGACTATTTTATAATTGCAAATGGTAGCGAATGTCATTAAAGGCTCTTTTCCTATGTCAAAAGTTTTAGTTTTCGAGGGTAATAGTTACGTATGATGAAAAAATGAAGATATTAGACTATTTTATAATTGCAAATGGTAACGAATGTGATTAAAGGCTCTTTTCCTATGTCAAAAGTTTTAGTTTTCGAGGGTAATAGCCACGTATGTTGAAAAAATGAAGATATTAGACTATTTTATGATTGCACATGGTAAAGAAAGTGCTTAAAGGCTCTTTTCCTATTTCAAAAGTTTTAGTTTTCGAGGGTAATAGCTACGTATGTTGAAAAAATGAAGATATTAGACTATTTTATGATTGCAAATGGTAAAGAATGTGATTAAAGGCTCTTTTCCTATGTCAAAAGTTTTAGTTTTCGAGGGTAATAGCTACGTATGTTGAAAAAATGAAGATATTAGACTAATTTATGATTGCACATGGTAAAGAATGTGATTAAAGGCTCTTTTCCTATGTCAAAAGTTTTAGTTTTTGAGGGTAATAGCTACGTATGTTGGAAAAATGAAGATATTAGACTATTTTATAATTGCAAATGGTAACGAATGTGATTAAAGGCTCTTTTCCTATGTCAAAAGTTTTAGTTTTCGAGGGTAATAGCTACGTATGTTGAAAAAAAGAAGATATTAGACTATTTTATAATTGCAAATGGTAACAAATGTGATTAAAGGCTCTTTTCCTATGTCAAAAGTTTTAGTTTTCGAGGGTAATAGCTACGTATGTTGAAAAAATGAAGATATTAAACTATTTTATGATTGCACATGGTAAGGAATGTGCTTAAAGGCTCTTTTCCTATGGAAAAAGTTTTAGTTTTCGAGGGTAATAGCTACGTATGTTAAAAATGAAGATATTAGACTATTTTATGATTGCAAATGGTAAAGAAAGTGCTTAAAGGCTCTTTTCCTATTTCAAAAGTTTTAGTTTTCGAGGGTAATAGCTACGTATGTTGAAAAAATGAAGATATTAGACTATTTTATGATTGCACATGGTAAAGAATGTGATTAAAGGCTCTTTTCCTATGTCAAAAGTTTTAGTTTTCGAGGGTAATAGCTACGTATGTTGAAAAAATGAAGATATTAGACTAATTTATGATTGCACATGGTAAAGAATGTGATTAAAGGCTCTTTTCCTATGTCAAAAGTTTTAGTTTTTGAGGGTAATAGCTACGTATGTTGGAAAAATGAAGATATTAGACTATTTTATAATTGCAAATGGTAACAAATGTGATTAAAGGCTCTTTTCCTATGTCAAAAGTTTTAGTTTTCGAGGGTAATAGCTACGTATGTTGAAAAAATGAAGATATTAGACTATTTTATAATTGCAAATGGTAACAAATGTGATTAAAGGCTCTTTTCCTATGTCAAAAGTTTTAGTTTTCGAGGGTAATAGCTACGTATGTTGAAAAAATGAAGATATTAAACTATTTTATGATTGCACATGGTAAGGAATGTGCTTAAAGGCTCTTTTCCTATGGAAAAAGTTTTAGTTTTCGAGGGTAATAGCTACGTATGTTGAAAAAATGAAGATATTAGACTATTTTATGATTGCAAATGGTAAAGAAAGTGCTTAAAGGCTCTTTTCCTATTTCAAAAGTTTTAGTTTTCGAGGGTAATAGCTACGTATGTTGAAAAAATGAAGATATTAGACTATTTTATGATTGCACATGGTAAAGAATGTGATTAAAGGCTCTTTTCCTATGTCAAAAGTTTTAGTTTTCGAGGGTAATAGCTACGTATGATGAAAAAATGAAGATATTAGACTATTCTATAATTGCAAATGGTAACGAATGTGATTAAATGTTCTTTTCCTGTGTCAAAAGTTTTAGTTTTTGAGGGTAATAGCTACGTATGTTGAAAAAATGAAGATATTAGACTATTTTATATTGCAAGTGGTAACGAATGTGATTAAAGGCTCTTTTCCTATGTCAAAAGTTTTAGTTTTCGAGGGTAATAGCTACGTTTATTGAAAAAATGAAGATATTAGACTATTTTATGATTTCACATGGTAAAGAAAGTGCTTAAAGGCTCTTTTCTTATTTCAAAAGTTTTAGTTTTCGAGGGTAATAGCTACGT
>NW_027066344.1:18984-37106 GCF_032884065.1 Artemia franciscana
GGTAACGAATGTGATTAAAGGCTCTTTTCCTATGTCAAAAGTTTTAGTTTTCGAGGGTAATAGCTATGAAAAAATGAAGATATTAGACTATTTTATAATTGCAAATGGTAACGAATGTGATTAAAGGCTCTTTTCCCATGTCAAAAGTTTTAGTTTTCGAGGGTAATAGCTACGTATGATGAAAAAATAAAGATATTAGACTATTTTATAATTGCAAATGGTAACGAATGTGATTAAAGGCTCTTTTCCTATGTCAAAAGTTTTAGTTTTCAAGGGTAATAGCTACGTATGTTGAAAAAATGAAGATATTAGACTATTTTATAATTGCAAATGGTAACGAATGTGATTAAAGGCTCTTTTCCTATGTCAAAAGTTTTAGTTTTCGAGGGTAATAGCTACGTATGTTGAAAAAATGAAGATATTAGACTATTTTATGATTGCACATGGTAAAGAAAGTGCTTAAAGGCTCTTTTCCTATTTCAAAAGTTTTAGTTTTCGAGGGTAATAGCTACGTATGTTGAAAAAATGAAGATATTAGACTATTTTATGATTGCAAATGGTAAAGAATGTGATTAAAGGCTCTTTTCCTATGTCAAAAGTTTTATTTTTCGAGGGTAATAGCTACGTATGTTGGAAAAATGAAGATATTAGACTATTTTATAATTGCAAATGGTAACGAATGTGATTAAAGGCTCATTTCCTATGTCAAAAGTTTTAGTTTTCGAGGGTAATAGCTACGTATGTTGAAAAAATGAAGATATTAGACTATTTTATGATTTCACATGGTAAAGAAAGTGCTTAAAGGCTCTTTTCCTATTTCGAAAGTTTGAGTTATCGAGGGTAATAGCTACGTATGTTGAAAAAATGAAGATATTAGACTATTTTATGATTGCAAATGGTAAAGAATGTGATTAAAGGCTCTTTTCCTATGTCAAAAGTTTTAGTTTTCGAGGGTAATAGCTACGTATGATGAAAAAATGAAGATATTAGACTATTTTATAATTGCAAATGGTAACGAATGTGATTAAAGGCTCTTTTCCTATGTCAAAAGTTTTAGTTTTCGAGGGTAATAGCTACGTATGTTGAAAAAATTAAGATATTAGACTATTTTATGATTGCAAATGGTAAAGAATGTGATTAAAGGCTCTTTTCCTATGTCAAAAGTTTTAGTTTTCGAGGGTAATAGCTACGTATGTTGAAAAAATGAAGATATTAGACTATTTTATGATTGCACATGGTAAAGAATGTGATTAAAGGCTCTTATCCTATTTCAAAAGTTTTAGTTTTCGAGGGTAATAGCTACGTATGTTGAAAAAATGAAGATATTAGACTATTTTATGATTGCAAATGGTAAAGAATGTGATTAAAGGCTCTTTTCCTATTTCAAAAGTTTTCGTTTTCGAGGATAATAGCTACGTATGTTGAAAAAATGAAGATATTAGACTATTTTATGATTGCAAATGGTAAAGAATGTGATTAAAGGCTCTCTTCCTATTTCAAAAGTTTTCGTTTTCGAGGGTAATAGCCACGTATGTTGGAAAAATGAAGATATTAGACTATTTTATGATTGCACATGGTAAAGAATGTGATTAAAGGCTCTTTTCCTATGTCAAAAGTTTTAGTTTTCGAGGGTAATAGCTACGTATGTTGGAAAAATGAAGATATTAGACTATTTTATGATTGCAAATGGTAAATAATGTGATTAAAGGCTCTTTTCCTATTTCAAAAGTTTTCGTTTTCGAGGGTAATAGCCACGTATGTTGGAAAAATGAAGATATTAGACTATTTTATGATTGCACATGGTAAAGAATGTGATTAAAGGCTCTTTTCCTATGTCAAAAGTTTTAGTTTTCGAGGGTAATAGCTACGTATGTTGGAAAAATGAAGATATTAGACTATTTTATGATTGCACATGGTAAAGAAAGTGCTTAAAGGCTCTTTTCCTATTTCAAAAGTTTTAGTTTTCGAAGGTAATAGCTACGTATGTTGGAAAAATGAAGATATTAGACTATTTTATGATTGCACATTGTAAAGAAAGTGCTTAAAGGCTCTTTTCCTATTTCAAAAGTTTTAGTTTTCGAGGGTAATAGCTACGTATGTTGAAAAAATGAAGATATTAGACTATTTTATGATTGCAAATGGTAAAGAATGTGATTAAAGGCTCTTTTCCTATTTCAAAAGTTTTAGTTTTCGAGGGTAATAGCTACGTATGTTGGAAAAATGAAGATATTAGACTATTTATGATTGCACATGGTAAAGAATGTGCTTAAAGGCTCTTTTCCTATGGCAAAAGTTTTAGTTTTCGAGGGTAATAGCTACGTATGTTGGAAAAATGAAGATATTAGACTATTTTATGATTGCACATGGTAAAGAATGTGATTAAAGGCTCTTTTCCTATGTCAAAAGTTTTAGTTTTCGAGGGTAATAGCTACGTATGTTGAAAAAATGAAGATATTAGACTATTTTATGATTGCACATGGTAAAGAAAGTGCTTAAAGGCTCTTTTCCTATTTCAAAAGTTTTAGTTTTCGAGGGTAATAGCTACGTATGTTGAAAAAATGAAGATATTAGACTATTTTATGATTGCAAATGGTAAAGAATGTGATTAAAGGCTCTTTTCCTATGTCAAAAGTTTTAGTTTTCGAGGGTAATAGCTATGTATGTTGAAAAAATGAAGATATTAGACTATTTTATGAATGCAAATGGTAAAGAATGTGATTAAAGGCTCTTTTCCTATGTAAAAAGTTTTAGTTTTCGAGGGTAATAGCTAAGTATGTTGAAAAAATGAAGATATTAGACTATTTTATGATTGCATATGGTAAAGAATGTGATTAAAGGCTCTTTTCCTATTTCAAAAGTTTAAGTTTTCGAGGGTAATAGCTACGTATGTTGGAAAAATGAAGATATTAGACTATTTTATGATTGCACATGGTAAAGAAAGTGCTTAAAGGCTCTTTTCATATTTCAAAAGTTTTAGTTTTCGAGGGTAATAGCTACGTATGTTGAAAAAATGAAGATATTAGACTATTTTATGATTGCACATGGTAAAGAATGTGATTAAAGGCTCTTTTCCTATGTAAAAAGTTTTAGTTTTCGAGGGTAATAGCTACGTATGTTGGAAAAATGAAGATATTAGACTATTTTATGATTGCACATGGTAAAGAAAGTGCTTAAAGGCTCTTTTCCTATTTCAAAAGTTTTAGTTTTCGAGGGTAATAGCTACGTATGTTGGAAAAATGAAGATATTAGACTATTTTATGATTGCACAAGGTAAAGACCATTTTATGATTGCACATGGTAAAGAATGTGCTTAAAGGCTCTTTTCCTATTTCAAAAGTTTTAGTTTTCGAGGGTAATAGCTACGTATGTTGAAAAAATGAAGATATTAGACTATTTTATGATTGCAAATGGTAAAGAATGTGATTAAAGGCTCTTTTCCTATTTCAAAAGTCTTCGTTTTCGAGGGTAATAGCTACGTATGTTGGAAAAATGAAGATATTAGACTATTTTATGATTGCACATGGTAAAGAATGTGATTAAAGGCTCTTTTCCTATGTCAAAAGTTTTAGTTTTCGGGGGTAATAGCTACGTATGTTGAAAAAATGAAGATATTAGACTATTTTATAATTGCAAATGGTAACGAATGTGATTAAAGGCTCTTTTCCTATGTCAAAAGTTTTAGTTTTCGAGGGTAATAGCTACGTATGTTGGAAAAATAAAGATATTAGACTATTTTATGATTGCACATGGTAAAGAATGTGATTAAAGGCTCTTTTCCTATGTCAAAAGTTTTAGTTTTCGAGGGTAATAGCTACGTATGTTGGAAAAATGATGATACTAGACTATTTTATGATTGCACATGGTAAAGAAAGTGCTTAGAGGCTCTTTTCCTATTTCAAAAGTTTTAGTTTTCGAGGGTAATAGCTACGTATGTTGAAAAAAATGAAGATATTAGACTATTTTATGATTGCAAATGGTAAAGAATGTGATTAAAGGCTCTTTTCCTATGTCAAAAGTTTTAGTTTTCGAGGGTAATAGCTACGTATGTTGAAAAAATGAAGATATTAGACTATTTTATGATTGTAAATGGTAAAGAATGTGATTAAAGGCTCTTCTCCTATTTCAAAAGTTTTAGTTTTCGAGGGTAATTGCTACGTATGTTGGAAAAATGAAGATATTGGACTATTTTATGATTGCACATGGTAAAGAATGTGCTTAAAGGCTCTTTTCCTATGGCAAAAGTTTTAGTTTTCGAGGGTAATAGCTACGTATGTTGGAAAAATGAAGATATTAGACTATTTTATGATTGCACATGGTAAAGAATGTGATTAAAGGCTCTTTTCCTATGTCAAAAGTTTTAGTTTTCGAGGGTAATAGCTACGTATGTTGAATAAAGAATGTGATTAAAGGCTCTTTTCCTATTTCAAAAGTTTTAGTTTTCGAGGGTAATAGCTACGTATGTTGGAAAAATGAAGATATTAGACTATTTTATGATTGCACATGGTAAAGAGTGTGCTTAAAGGCTCTTTTCCTATGGCAAAAGTTTTAGTTTTCGAGGGTAATAGCTACGTATGTTGGAAAAATGAAGATATTAGACTATTTTATGATTGCACATGGCAAAGAATGTGATTAAAGGCTCTTTTCCTATGTAAAAAGTTTTAGTTTTCGAGGGTAATAGCTACGTATGTTGAAAAAATGAAGATATTAGACTATTTTATGATTGCACATGGTAAAGAATGTGATTAAAGGCTCTTTTCCTATTTCAAAAGTTTAATTTTTCGAGGGTTATAGCTACGTATGTTGGAAAAATGAAGATATTAGACTATTTTATGATTGCACATGGTAAAGAATGTGATTAAAGCCTCTTTTCCTATGTCAAAAGTTTTAGTTTTCGAGGGTAATAGCTACGTATGTTGAAAAAATGAAGATATTAGACTATTTTATAATTGCAAATGGTAACGAATGTGATTAAAGGCTCTTTTCCTATGTCAAAAATTTTAGTTTTCGAGGGTAATAGCTACGTATGTTGAAAAAATGAAGATATTAGACTATTTTATAATTGCAAATGGTAACGAATGTGATTAAAGGCTCTTTTCCTGTGTCAAAAGTTTTAGTTTTCGAGGGTAATAGCTACGTATGTTGGAAAAATGAAGATATTAGACTATTTTATGATTGCACATGGTAAAGAAAGTGCTTAAAGGCTCTTTTCCTATGGCAAAAGTTTTAGTTTTCGAGGGTAATAGCTACGTATGTTGGAAAAATGAAGATATTAGACTATTTTATGATTGCACATGGTAAAGAATGTGATTAAAGACTCTTTTCCTATGTCAAAAGTTTTTGTTTTCGAGGGTAATAGCCACGTATGTTGGAAAAATGTAGATATTAGACTATTTTATGATTGCACATGGTAAAGAATGTGATTAAAGGCTCTTTTCCTATATCAAAAGTTTTAGTTTTCGAGGGTAATAGCTACGTATGTTGGAAAAATGAAGATATTAGACTATTTTATGATTGCACATGGTAAAGAAAGTGCTTAAAGGCTCTTTTCCTATTTCAAAAATTTTAGTTTTCGAAGGTAATAGCTACGTATGTTGGAAAAATGAAGATATTAGACTATTTTATGATTGCACATGGTAAAGAAAGTGCTTAAAGGCTCTTTTCCTATTTCAAAAGTTTTAGTTTTCGAGGGTAATAGCTACGTATGTTGAAAAAATGAAGATATTAGACTATTTTATGATTGCACATGGTAAAGAATGTGCTTAAAGGCTCTTTTCCTATGGCAAAAGTTTTAGTTTTCGAGGGTAATAGCTACGTATGTTGGAAAAATGAAGATATTAGACTATTTTATGATTGCACATGGTAAAGAATGTGATTAAAGGCTCTTTTCCTATGTCAAAAGTTTTAGTTTTCGAGGGTAATAGCTACGTATGTTGAAAAAATGAAGATATTAGACTATTTTATGATTGCACATGGTAAAGAAAGTGCTTAAAGGCTCTTTTCCTATTTCAAAAGTTTTAGTTTTCGAGGGTAATAGCTACGTATGTTGAAAAAATGAATATATTAGACTATTTTATGATTGCAAATGGTAAAGAATGTGATTAAAGGCTCTTTTCCTATGTCAAAAGTCTTAGTTTTCGAGGGTAATAGCTACGTATGTTGAAAAAATGAAGATATTAGATTATTTTATGATTGCAAATGGTAAAGAATGTGATTAAAGGCTCTTTTCCTATGTCAAAAGTTTTAGTTTTCGAGGGTAATAGCTAAGTATGTTGAAAAAATGAAGATATTAGACTATTTTATGATTGCATATGGTAAAGAATGTGATTAAAGGCTCTTTTCCTATTTCAAAAGTTTAAGTTTTCGAGGGTAATAGCTACGTATGTTGGAAAAATGAAGATATTATACTATTTTATGATTGCACATGGTAAAGAAAGTGCTTAAAGGCTCTTTTCCTATTTCAAAAGTTTTAGTTTTCGAGGGTAATAGCTACGTATGTTGAAAAAATGAAGATATTAGACTATTTTATTATTGCAAATGGTAAAGAATGTGATTAAAGGCTCTTTTCCTATTTCAAAAGTTTTCGTTTTCGAGGGTAATAGCTACGTATGTTGGAAAAATGAAGATATTATACTATTTTATGATTGCACATGGTAAAGAATGTGATTAAAGGCTCTTTTCCTATGTAAAAAGTTTTAGTTTTCGAGGGTAATAGCTACGTATGTTGGAAAAATGAAGATATTAGACTATTTTATGATTGCACATGGTAAAGAAAGTGCTTAAAGGCTCTTTTCCTATTTCAAAAGTTTTAGTTTTCGAGGGTAATAGCTACGTATGTTGGAAAAATGAAGATATTAGACTATTTTATGATTGCACATGGTAAAGACTATTTTATGATTGCACATGGTAAAGAATGTGCTTAAAGGCTCTTTTCCTATTTCAAAAGTTTTAGTTTTCGAGGGTAATAGCAACGTATGTTGAAAAAATGAAGATATTAGACTATTTTATGATTGCAAATGGTAAAGAATGTGTAAAAGAATGTGGTAAAAAATGAACAACATACGTAGCTATTACCGTCGAAAACTAAAACTTTTGAAATAGGAAAAGAGCCTTTAAGCACTTTCTTTACCATGTGCAATCATAAAATAGTCTAATATCTTCATTTTTCCAACATACGTAGGTATTAAAGGAAAAGAGCCTGTAATCACATTCTTTACCATATGCAATCATAAAATAGTCTAATATCTTCATTTTTTCAACATACGTAGCTATTACCCTCGAAAACTAAAACTTTTGACATAGGAAAAGAGCCTTTAATCACATTCTTTACCATTTGCAATCATAAAATAGTCTAATATCTTCATTTTTTCAACATACGTAGCTATTACCCTCGAGAACTAAAACTTTTGAAATAGGAAAAGAGCCTTTAAGCACTTTCTTTACCATGTGCAATCATAAAATAGTCTAATATCTTCATTTTTTCAACATACGTAGCTATTACCCTCGAAAACTAAAACTTTTGACATAAGAAAAGAGCCTTTAATCACATTCGTTACCATTTGCAATTATAAAATAGTCTAATATCTTCATTTTTTCAACATACGTAGCTATTACCCTCGAAAACTAAAACTTTTGACATAGGAAAAGAGCCTTTAATCACATTCGTTACCATTTGCAATTATAAAATAGTCTAATATCTTCATTTTTTCATCATACGTAGCTATTACCCTCGAAAACTAAAACTTTTGACATAGGAAAAGAGCCTTTAATCACATTCTTTACCATTTGCAATCATAAAATAGTCTAATATCTTCATTTTTTCAACATACGTAGCTATTACCCTCGAAAACTAAAACTTTTGAAATAGGAAAAGAGCCTTTAAGCACTTCCTTTACCATTTGCAATCATAAAATAGTCTAATATCTTCATTTTTTCAACATACGTAGCTATTACCCTCGAAAACTAAAACTTTTGACATAGGAAAAGAGCCTTTAATCACATTCTTTACCATGTGCAATCATAAAATAGTCTAATATCTTCATTTTTCCAACATACGTAGCTATTACCCTCGAAAACTAAAACTTTTGCCATAGGAAAAGAGCCTTTAAGCACTTTCTTTACCATGTGCAATCATAAAATAGTCTAATATCTTCATTTTTCCAACATACGTAGCTATTACCCTCGAAAACTAAAACTTTTGACATAGGAAAAGAGCCTTTAATCACATTCGTTACCATTTGCAATTATAAAATAGTCTAATATCTTCATTTTTTCAACATACGTAGCTATTACCCTCGAAAACTAAAATTTTTGACATAGGAAAAGAGCCTTTAATCACATTCTTTACCATTTGCAATTATAAAATAGTCTAATATCTTCATTTTTTCAACATGCGTAGCTATTACCCTCGAAAACTAAAACTTTTGACATAGGAAAAGAGGCTTTAATCACATTCTTTACCATGTGCAATCATAAAATAGTCTAATATCTTCATTATTCCAACATACGTAGCTATTACCCTCGAAAAATTAAACTTTTGAAATAGGAAAAGAGCCTTTAATCACATTCTTTACCATGTGCAATCATAAAATAGTCTAATATCTTAATTTTTTCAACATATGTAGCTATTACCCTCGAAAACTAAAACTTTTGACATAGAAAAAGAGCCTTTAATCACATTCTTTACCATGTGCAATCATAAAATAGTCTAATATCTTCATTTTTCCAACATACGTAGCTATTACCCTCGAAAACTAAAACTTTTGCCATAGGAAAAGAGCCTTTAAGCACATTCTTTACCATGTGCAATCATAAAATAGTCTAATATCTTCATTTTTCCAACATACGTAGCTATTACCCTCGAAAACTAAAACTTTTGAAATAGGAAAAGAGCCTTTAATCACATTCTTTACCCAACATACGTAGCTATTACCCTCGAAAACTAAAACTTTTGACATAGGAAAAGAGCCTTTAATCACATTCTTTACCATGTGCAATCATAAAATAGTCTAATATCTTCATTTTTCTAACATACGTAGCTATTACCCTCGAAAACTAAAACTTTTGCCATAGGAAAAGAGCCTTTAAGCACATTCTTTACCATGTGCAATCATAAAATAGTCTAATATCTTCATTTTTCCAACATACGTAGCAATTACCCTCGAAAACTAAAACTTTTGAAATAGGAGAAGAGCCTTTAATCACATTCTTTACCATTTACAATCATAAAATAGTCTAATATCTTCATTTTTTCAACATACGTAGCTATTACCCTCGAAAACTAAAACTTTTGACATAGGACAAGAGCCTTTAATCACATTCTTTACCATTTGCAATCATAAAATAGTCTAATATCTTCATTTTTTCAACATACGTAGCTATTACCCTCGAAAACTAAAACTTTTGAAATAGGAAAAGAGCCTTTAAGCACTTTCTTTACCATGTGCAATCATAAAATAGTCTAGTATCTTCATTTTTCCAACATACGTAGCTATTACCCTCGAAAACTAAAACTTTTGACATGGGAAAAGAGCCTTTAATCACATTCTTTACCATGTGCAATCATAAAATAGTCTAATATCCTGATTTTTCCAACATACGTAGCTATTACCCTCGAAAACTAAAACTTTTGACATGGGAAAAGAGCCTTTAATCACATTCGTTACCATTTGCAATTATAAAATAGTCTAATATCTTCATTTTTTCAACATACGTAGCTATTACCCTCGAAAACTAAAACTTTTGACAAAGGAAAAGAGCCTTTAATCACATTCTTTACCATGTGCAATCATAAAATAGTCTAATATCTTCATTTTTCCAACATACGTAGCTATTACCCTCGAAAACGAAAACTTTTGAAATAGAAAAAGAGCCTTTAATCACATTCTTTACCATTTTATATTTTATGATTGCACATGGTAAAGAAAGTGCTTAAAGGCTCTTTTCCTATTTCAAAAGTTTTAGTTTTCGAGGGTAATAGCTACGTATGTTGAAAAAATGAAGATATTAGACTATTTTATGATTGCATATGGTAAAGAATGTGATTAAAGGCTCTTTTCCTATTTCAAAAGTTTAAGTTTTCGACGGTAATAGCTACGTATGTTGGAAAAATGAAGATATTAGACTATTTTATGATTGCACATGGTAAAGAAAGTGTTTAAAGGCTCTTTTCCTATTTCAAAAGTTTTAGTTTTCGAGGGTAATAGCTACGTATGTTGAAAAAATGAAGATATTAGACTATTTTATGATTGCAAATGGTAAAGAATGTGATTAAAGGCTCTTTTCCTATTTCAAAAGTTTTCGTATTCGAGGGTAATAGCTACGTATGTTGGAAAAATGAAGATATTAGACTATTTTATGATTGCACATGGTAAAGAATGTGATTAAAGGCTCTTTTCCTATGTCAAAAGTTTTAGTTTTCGAGGGTAATAGCTAAGTATGTTGGAAAAATGAAGATATTAGACTATTTTATGATTGCACATGGTAAAGAAAGTGCTTATAGGCTCTTTTCCTATTTCAAAAGTTTTAGTTTTCGAGGGTAATAGCTACGTATGTTGGAAAAATGAAGATATTAGACTATTTTATGATTGCACATGGTAAAGACTATTTTATGATTGCATATGGTAAAGAATGTGCTTAAAGGCTCTTTTCCTATTTCAAAAGTTTTAGTTTTCGAGGGTAATAGCTACGTATGTTGAAAAAATGAAGATATTAGACTATTTTATGATTGCAAATGGTAAAGAATGTGATTGAAGGCTCTTTTCCTATTTCAAAAGTTTTCGTTTTCGAGGGTAATAGCTACGTATGTTGGAAAAATGAAGATATTAGACTATTTTATGATTGCACATGGTAAAGAATGTGATTAAAGGCTCTTTTCCTATGTCAAAAGTTTTAGTTTTCGAGGGTAATAGCTACGTATGCTGAAAAAATGAAGATATTAGACTATTTTATAATTGCAAATGGTAACGAATGTGATTAAAGGCTCTTTTCCTATGTCAAAAGTTTTAGTTTTCGAGGGTAATAGCTACGTATGTTGAAAAAATGAAGATATTAGACTATTTTATGATTGCAAATGGTAAAGAATGTGATTAAAGGCTCTTTTCCTATGTCAAAAGTTTTAGTTTTCGAGGGTAATAGCTACATATGATGAAAAAATGAAGATATTAGACTATTTTATAATTGCAAATGGTAACGAATGTGATTAAAGGCTCTTTTCCTATGTCAAAAGTTTTAGTTTTCGAGGGTAATAGCTACGTATGTTGAAAAAATGAAGATATTAGACTATTTTATAATTGCAAATGGTAAAGAATGTGATTAAAGGCTCTTTTCCTATGTCAAAAGTTTTAGTTTTCGAGGGTAATAGCTACGTATGTTGAAAAAATGAAGATATTAGACTATTTTATGATTGCAAATGGTAAAGAATGTGATTAAAGGCTCTTTTCCTATGTCAAAAGTTTTAGTTTTCGAGGGTAATAGCTACGTATGTTGAAAAAATGAAGATATTAGACTATTTTATGATTGCATATGGTAAAGAATGTGATTAAAGGCTCTTTTCCTATTTCAAAAGTTTAAGTTTTCGACGGTAATAGCTACGTATGTTGGAAAAATGAAGATATTAGACTATTTTATGATTGCACATGGTAAAGAAAGTGCTTAAAGGCTCTTTTCCTATTTCAAAAGTTTTAGTTTTCGAGGGTAATAGCTACGTATGTTGAAAAAATGAAGATATTAGACTATTTTATGATTGCAAATGGTAAAGAATGTGATTAAAGGCTCTTTTCCTATTTCAAAAGTTTTCGTTTTCGAGGGTAATAGCTACGTATGTTGGAAAAATGAAGATATTAGACTATTTTATGATTGCACATGGTAAAGAATGTGATTAAAGGCTCTTTTCCTATGTCAAAAGTTTTAGTTTTCGAGGGTAATAGCTAAGTATGTTGGAAAAATGAAGATATTAGACTATTTTATGATTGCACATGGTAAAGAAAGTGCTTAAAGGCTCTTTTCCTATTTCAAAAGTTTTAGTTTTCGAGGGTAATAGCTACGTATGTTGGAAAAATGAAGATATTAGACTATTTTATGATTGCACATGGTAAAGACTATTTTATGATTGCACATGGTAAAGAATGTGCTTAAAGGCTCTTTTCCTATTTCAAAAGTTTTAGTTTTCGAGGGTAATAGCTACGTATGTTGAAAAAATGAAGATATTAGACTATTTTATGATTGCAAATGGTAAAGAATGTGATTGAAGGCTCTTTTCCTATTTCAAAAGTTTTCGTTTTCGAGGGTAATAGCTACGTATGTTGGAAAAATGAAGATATTAGACTATTTTATGATTGCACATGGTAAAGAATGTGATTAAAGGCTCTTTTCCTATGTCAAAAGTTTTAGTTTTCGAGGGTAATAGCTACGTATGTTGAAAAAATGAAGATATTAGACTATTTTATAATTGCAAATGGTAACGAATGTGATTAAAGGCTCTTTTCCTATGTCAAAAGTTTTAGTTTTCGAGGGTAATAGCTACGTATGTTGGAAAAATGAAGATATTAGACTATTTTATGATTGCACATGGTAAAGAATGTGCTTAAAGGCTCTTTTCCTATGGCAAAAAATTTAGTTTTCGAGGGTAATAGCTACGTTTGTTGGAAAAATGAAGATATTAGACTATTTTATGATTGCACATGGTAAAGAAAGTGCTTAAAGGCTCTTTTCCTATTTCAAAAGTTTTAGTTTTCGAGGGTAATAGCTACGTAAGTAGAAAAAATGAAGATATTAGACTATTTTATGATTGCAAATGTAAAGAATGTGATTAAAGGCTCTTTTCCTATTTCAAAAGTTTTAGTTTTCGAGGGTAATAGCTACGTATGTTGAAAAAATGAAGATATTAGACTATTTTATGATTGCACATGGTAAAGAAAGTGCTTAAAGGCTCTTTTCCTATTTCAAAAGTTTTAGTTTTCGAGGGTAATAGCTACGTATGTTGAAAAAATGAATATATTAGACTATTTTATGATTGCAAATGGTAAAGAATGTGATTAAAGGCTCTTTTCCTATGTCAAAAGTCTTAGTTTTCGAGGGTAATAGCTACGTATGTTGAAAAAATGAAGATATTAGATTATTTTATGATTGCAAATGGTAAAGAATGTGATTAAAGGCTCTTTTCCTATGTCAAAAGTTTTAGTTTTCGAGGGTAATAGCTAAGTATGTTGAAAAAATGAAGATATTAGACTATTTTATGATTGCATATGGTAAAGAATGTGATTAAAGGCTCTTTTCCTATTTCAAAAGTTTAAGTTTTCGAGGGTAATAGCTACGTATGTTGGAAAAATGAAGATATTATACTATTTTATGATTGCACATGGTAAAGAAAGTGCTTAAAGGCTCTTTTCCTATTTCAAAAGTTTTAGTTTTCGAGGGTAATAGCTACGTATGTTGAAAAAATGAAGATATTAGACTATTTTATGATTGCAAATGGTAAAGAATGTGATTAAAGGCTCTTTTCCTATTTCAAAAGTTTTCGTTTTCGAGGGTAATAGCTACGTATGTTGGAAAAATGAAGATATTATACTATTTTATGATTGCACATGGTAAAGAATGTGATTAAAGGCTCTTTTCCTATGTAAAAAGTTTTAGTTTTCGAGGGTAATAGCTACGTATGTTGGAAAAATGAAGATATTAGACTATTTTATGATTGCACATGGTAAAGAAAGTGCTTAAAGGCTCTTTTCCTATTTCAAAAGTTTTAGTTTTCGAGGGTAATAGCTACGTATGTTGGAAAAATGAAGATATTAGACTATTTTATGATTGCACATGGTAAAGACTATTTTATGATTGCACATGGTAAAGAATGTGCTTAAAGGCTCTTTTCCTATTTCAAAAGTTTTAGTTTTCGAGGGTAATAGCAACGTATGTTGAAAAAATGAAGATATTAGACTATTTTATGATTGCAAATGGTAAAGAATGTGTAAAAGAATGTGGTAAAAAATGAACAACATACGTAGCTATTACCGTCGAAAACTAAAACTTTTGAAATAGGAAAAGAGCCTTTAAGCACTTTCTTTACCATGTGCAATCATAAAATAGTCTAATATCTTCATTTTTCCAACATACGTAGGTATTAAAGGAAAAGAGCCTGTAATCACATTCTTTACCATATGCAATCATAAAATAGTCTAATATCTTCATTTTTTCAACATACGTAGCTATTACCCTCGAAAACTAAAACTTTTGACATAGGAAAAGAGCCTTTAATCACATTCTTTACCATTTGCAATCATAAAATAGTCTAATATCTTCATTTTTTCAACATACGTAGCTATTACCCTCGAGAACTAAAACTTTTGAAATAGGAAAAGAGCCTTTAAGCACTTTCTTTACCATGTGCAATCATAAAATAGTCTAATATCTTCATTTTTTTCAACATACGTAGCTATTACCCTCGAAAACTAAAACTTTTGACATAAGAAAAGAGCCTTTAATCACATTCGTTACCATTCGCAATTATAAAATAGTCTAATATCTTCATTTTTTCAACATACGTAGCTATTACCCTCGAAAACTAAAACTTTTGACATAGGAAAAGAGCCTTTAATCACATTCGTTACCATTTGCAATTATAAAATAGTCTAATATCTTCATTTTTTCATCATACGTAGCTATTACCCTCGAAAACTAAAACTTTTGACATAGGAAAAGAGCCTTTAATCACATTCTTTACCATTTGCAATCATAAAATAGTCTAATATCTTCATTTTTTCAACATACGTAGCTATTACCCTCGAAAACTAAAACTTTTGAAATAGGAAAAGAGCCTTTAAGCACTTCCTTTACCATTTGCAATCATAAAATAGTCTAATATCTTCATTTTTTCAACATACGTAGCTATTACCCTCGAAAACTAAAACTTTTGACATAGGAAAAGAGCCTTTAATCACATTCTTTACCATGTGCAATCATAAAATAGTCTAATATCTTCATTTTTCCAACATACGTAGCTATTACCCTCGAAAACTAAAACTTTTGCCATAGGAAAAGAGCCTTTAAGCACTTTCTTTACCATGTGCAATCATAAAATAGTCTAATATCTTCATTTTTCCAACATACGTAGCTATTACCCTCGAAAACTAAAACTTTTGACATAGGAAAAGAGCCTTTAATCACATTCGTTACCATTTGCAATTATAAAATAGTCTAATATCTTCATTTTTTCAACATACGTAGCTATTACCCTCGAAAACTAAAATTTTTGACATAGGAAAAGAGCCTTTAATCACATTCTTTACCATTTGCAATTATAAAATAGTCTAATATCTTCATTTTTTCAACATGCGTAGCTATTACCCTCGAAAACTAAAACTTTTGACATAGGAAAAGAGGCTTTAATCACATTCTTTACCATGTGCAATCATAAAATAGTCTAATATCTTCATTTTTCCAACATACGTAGCTATTACCCTCGAAAAATTAAACTTTTGAAATAGGAAAAGAGCCTTTAATCACATTCTTTACCATGTGCAATCATAAAATAGTCTAATATCTTATGTTTTTCAACATATGTAGCTATTACCCTCGAAAACTAAAACTTTTGACATAGAAAAAGAGCCTTTAATCACATTCTTTACCATGTGCAATCATAAAATAGTCTAATATCTTCATTTTTCCAACATACGTAGCTATTACCCTCGAAAACTAAAACTTTTGCCATAGGAAAAGAGCCTTTAAGCACATTCTTTACCATGTGCAATCATAAAATAGTCTAATATCTTCATTTTTCCAACATACGTAGCTATTACCCTCGAAAACTAAAACTTTTGAAATAGGAAAAGAGCCTTTAATCACATTCTTTACCCAACATACGTAGCTATTACCCTCGAAAACTAAAACTTTTGACATAGGAAAAGAGCCTTTAATCACATTCTTTACCATGTGCAATCATAAAATAGTCTAATATCTTCATTTTTCCAACATACGTAGCTATTACCCTCGAAAACTAAAACTTATGCCATAGGAAAAGAGCCTTTAAGCACATTCTTTACCATGTGCAATCATAAAATAGTCTAATATCTTCATTTTTCCAACATACGTAGCAATTACCCTCGAAAACTAAAACTTTTGAAATAGGAGAAGAGCCTTTAATCACATTCTTTACCATTTACAATCATAAAATAGTCTAATATCTTCATTTTTTCAACATACGTAGCTATTACCCTCGAAAACTAAAACTTTTGACATAGGACAAGAGCCTTTAATCACATTCTTTACCATTTGCAATCATAAAATAGTCTAATATCTTCATTTTTTCAACATACGTAGCTATTACCCTCGAAAACTAAAACTTTTGAAATAGGAAAAGAGCCTTTAAGCACTTTCTTTACCATGTGCAATCATAAAATAGTCTAGTATCTTCATTTTTCCAACATACGTAGCTATTACCCTCGAAAACTAAAACTTTTGACATGGGAAAAGAGCCTTTAATCACATTCTTTACCATGTGCAATCATAAAATAGTCTAATATCCTGATTTTTCCAACATACGTAGCTATTACCCTCGAAAACTAAAACTTTTGACATGGGAAAAGAGCCTTTAATCACATTCGTTACCATTTGCAATTATAAAATAGTCTAATATCTTCATTTTTTCAACATACGTAGCTATTACCCTCGAAAACTAAAACTTTTGACATAGGAAAAGAGCCTTTAATCACATTCTTTACCATGTGCAATCATAAAATAGTCTAATATCTTCATTTTTCCAACATACGTAGCTATTACCCTCGAAAACGAAAACTTTTGAAATAGAAAAAGAGCCTTTAATCACATTCTTTACCATTTTATATTTTATGATTGCACATGGTAAAGAAAGTGCTTAAAGGCTCTTTTCCTATTTCAAAAGTTTTAGTTTTCGAGGGTAATAGCTACGTATGTTGAAAAAATGAAGATATTAGACTATTTTATGATTGCATATGGTAAAGAATGTGATTAAAGGCTCTTTTCCTATTTCAAAAGTTTAAGTTTTCGACGGTAATAGCTACGTATGTTGGAAAAATGAAGATATTAGACTATTTTATGATTGCACATGGTAAAGAAAGTGTTTAAAGGCTCTTTTCCTATTTCAAAAGTTTTAGTTTTCGAGGGTAATAGCTACGTATGTTGAAAAAATGAAGATATTAGACTATTTTATGATTGCAAATGGTAAAGAATGTGATTAAAGGCTCTTTTCCTATTTCAAAAGTTTTCGTATTCGAGGGTAATAGCTACGTATGTTGGAAAAATGAAGATATTAGACTATTTTATGATTGCACATGGTAAAGAATGTGATTAAAGGCTCTTTTCCTATGTCAAAAGTTTTAGTTTTCGAGGGTAATAGCTAAGTATGTTGGAAAAATGAAGATATTAGACTATTTTATGATTGCACATGGTAAAGAAAGTGCTTATAGGCTCTTTTCCTATTTCAAAAGTTTTAGTTTTCGAGGGTAATAGCTACGTATGTTGGAAAAATGAAGATATTAGACTATTTTATGATTGCACATGGTAAAGACTATTTTATGATTGCATATGGTAAAGAATGTGCTTAAAGGCTCTTTTCCTATTTCAAAAGTTTTAGTTTTCGAGGGTAATAGCTACGTATGTTGAAAAAATGAAGATATTAGACTATTTTATGATTGCAAATGGTAAAGAATGTGATTGAAGGCTCTTTTCCTATTTCAAAAGTTTTCGTTTTCGAGGGTAATAGCTACGTATGTTGGAAAAATGAAGATATTAGACTATTTTATGATTGCACATGGTAAAGAATGTGATTAAAGGCTCTTTTCCTATGTCAAAAGTTTTAGTTTTCGAGGGTAATAGCTACGTATGCTGAAAAAATGAAGATATTAGACTATTTTATAATTGCAAATGGTAACGAATGTGATTAAAGGCTCTTTTCCTATGTCAAAAGTTTTAGTTTTCGAGGGTAATAGCTACGTATGTTGAAAAAATGAAGATATTAGACTATTTTATGATTGCAAATGGTAAAGAATGTGATTAAAGGCTCTTTTCCTATGTCAAAAGTTTTAGTTTTCGAGGGTAATAGCTACATATGATGAAAAAATGAAGATATTAGACTATTTTATAATTGCAAATGGTAA
>NW_027066345.1:0-18870 GCF_032884065.1 Artemia franciscana
AAAAATGAAGATATTAGACTATTTTATGATTGCAAATAGTAAAGAATGTGATTAAAGGCTCTTTTCCTATGTCAAAAGTTTTTAGTTTTCGAGGTAATAGCTACGTATGTTGGAAAAATGAAGATATTAGACTATTTTATGAATGCAAATGGTAAAGAATGTTATTAAAGGCTCTTTTCCTATGTCAAAAGTTTTAGTTTTCGAGGGTAATAGCTACGTATGTTGGAAAAATGAAGATATTAGACTATTTTATGATTGCAAATGGTAAAGAATGTGATTAAAGGCTCTTTCCTATTTCAAAAGTTTTAAGTTTTCGAGGGTAATAGCTACGTATGTTGGAAAAATGAAGATATTAGACTATTTTATGATTGCAAATGGTAAAGAATGTGATTTAAGGCTCTTTTCCTATTTCAAAAGTTTTAGTTTTCGAGGGTAATAGCTACGTATGTTGAAAAAATGAAGATATTAGACTATTTTATGATTGCAAATGGTGAAGAATGTGATTAAAGGCTCTTATCCTATGTCAAAAGGTTTAGTTTTCGAGGGTAATAGATACGTATGTTGAAAAAATGAAAATACTTAGACTATTTTATGATTGCAATTGGTAAAGAATGTGATTAAAGGCTCTTTTCCTATTTCAAAAGTTTTAGTTTTCGAGGGTAATAGCTATGTCTGTGGAAAAAATGAAGATATTAGACTATTTTATGATTGCACATGGTAAAGAATGTGATTAAAGGCTCTTTTCCTATTTCAAAAGTTTTAGTTTTCGAGGGTAATAGCTACGTATGTTGGAAAAATGAAGATATTAGACTATTTTATGATTGCAAATGGTATAGAATGTGATTAAAGGCTCTTTTCCTATTTCAAAAGTTTTAGTTTTCGAGGGTAATAGCTACGTATGTTGAAAAAATGAAGATATTAGACTATTTTATGATTGCAAATGGTGAAGAATGTGATTAAAGGCTCTTTTCCTCTGTCAAAAGGTTTAGTTTTTGAGGGTAATAGCTACGTATGTTGAAAAAATGAAGATATTAGACTATTTTATGATTGCAAATGGTAAAGAATGTGATTAAAGGCTCTTTTCCTATTTCAAAAGTTTTAGTTTTCGAGGTTAATAGCTACGTATGTTGAAAAAATGAAGATATTAGATTATTTTATGATTGTACATGGTAAAGAATGTGATTAAAGGCTCTTTTCTTATGTCAAAAGTTTTAGTTTTCGAGGGTAATAGCTACGTATGTTGAAAAAATGAAGATATTAGACTATTTCATGATTGCAAATGGTAAAGAATGTGATTAAAGGCTCTTTTCCTATTTCAAAAGTTTTAGTTTTCGAGGTTAATAGCTATGTATGTTGAAAAAATGAAGATATTAGACTATTTTATGATTGCAAATGGTAAAGAATGTGATTAAAGGCTCTTTTTCCTATGTCAAAAGTTTTAGTTTTCGAGGGTAATAGCTACGTATGTTGGAAAAATGAAGATATTAGACTATTTTATGATTGCAAATGGTAAAGAATGTGATTAAAGGCTCTTTTCCTATTTCAAAAGTTTTAGTTTTCGAGGGTAATAGCTACGTATGTTGGAAAAATGAAGATATTAGACTATTTTATGATTGCAAATGGTAAAGAATGTGATTAAAGGCTCTTTTCCTATTTCAAAAGTTTTAGTTTTCGAGGGTAATAGCTACGTATGTTCAAAAAATGAAGATATTAGACAATTTTATGATTGCATATGGTAAAGAATGTGATTAAAGGCTCTTTTCTTATTTCAAAAGTTTTAGTTTTCGAGGGGTAATAGCTTTGTCTGTGGAAAAACTGAAGATATTAGACAATTTTATTAATGCAAATGGTAAAGAATGTGATTAAAGGCTCTTTTCCTATTTCAAAAGCTTTAGTTTTCGAGGGTAATAGCTACGTATGTTGAAAAAAATGAAGATATTAGACTGTTTTATGATTGCAAATGGTAAAGAATGTGATTAAAGGCTCTTTTCCTATGTCAAAAGTTTTAGTTTTCGAGGGTAATAGCTACGTATGTTGAAAAAATGAAGATATTAGACTATTTTATGATTGCAAATAGTAAAGAATGTGATTAAAGGCTCTTTTCCTATGTCAAAAGTTTTAGTTTTCGAGGGTAATAGCTACGTATGTTGGAAAAATGAAGATATTAGACTATTTTATGATTGCAAATGGTAAAGAATGTTATTAAAGGCTCTTTTCCTATTTCAAAAGTTTTAGTTTTCGAGGGTAATAGCTACGTATGTTGGAAAAATAAAGATATTAGACTATTTTATGATTGCAAATGGTAAAGAATGTGATTAAAGGCTCTTTTCCTATTTCAAAAGTTTTAGTTTTCGAGGGTAATAGCTACGTATGTTGAAAAAATGAAGATATTAGACTATTTTATGATTGTAAATGGTAAAGAATGTGATTAATGGCTCTTTTCCTATTTCAAAAGTTTTAGTTTTCAAGGGTAATAGCTATGTCTGTGGAAAAAATGAAGATATTAGACTATTTTATGATTGCACATGGTAAAGAATGTGATTAAAGGCTCTTTTTCTTATTTCAAAAGTTTTAGTTTTTGAGGGTAATAGCTACATATGTTGAAAAAATGAAGATATTAGACTATTTTATGATTGCAATGGTAAAGAATGTGATTAAAGGCTCTTTTCCTATTTCAAAAGTTTTAGTTTTCGAGGGTAATAGCTACGTATGTTGAAAAAATGAAGATATTACACAATTTTATGATTGCACATGGTAAAGAATGTGATTAAAGGCTCTTTTGCTATTTCAAAAGTTTTAGTTTTCGAGGGTAATAGCTTTGTGTGTGGAAAAAATGAAGATATTAGACAATTTTATGATTGCAAATGGTAAAGAATGTGATTAAAGGCTCTTTTCCTATTTCAAAAGTTTTAGTTTTCGAGGGTAATAGCTACGTATGTTGAAAAAATGAAGATATTAGACTATTTTATGATTACAATGGTAAAGAATGTGATTAAAGGCCCTTTTCCTATGTCAAAAGTTTTAGTTTTCGAGGGTAATAGCTACGTATGTTGGAAAAATGAAGATATTAGACTATTTTATGATTGCAAATGGTAAAGAATGTGATTAAAGGCTCTTTTCCTATTTCAAAAGTTTTAGTTTTCGAGGGTAATAGCTACGTATGTTGGAAAAATGAAGATATTAGACTATTTTATGATTGCAAATGGTAAAGAATGTGATTAAAGGCTCTTTCCTATTTCAAAAGTTTAAGTTTTCGAGGGTAATAGCTACGTATGTGGAAAAAATGAAGATATTAGACTATTTTATGATTGCAAATGGTAAAGAATGTGATTAAAGGCTCTTTTCCTATTTCAAAAGTTTTTGTTTTCGAGGGTAATAGCTATGTCTGTGGAAAAAATGAAGATATTAGACTATTTTATGATTGTACATGGTAAAGAATGTGATTAAAGGTTCTTTTCCTATGTCAAAAGTTTTAGTTTTCGAGGGTAATAGCTACGTATGTTGGAAAAATGAAGATATTAGACTATTTTATGATTGCAAATGGTAAAGAATGTGATTTAAAGGCTCTTTCCTATTTCAAAAGTTTAAGTTTTCGAGGGTAATAGCTACGTATGTTGGAAAAAATGAAGATATTAGACTATTTTATGATTGCAAATGGTAAAGAATGTGATTAAAGGCTCTTTTCCTATTTCAAAAGTTTTAGTTTTCGAGGGTAATAGCTACGTATGTTGAAAAAATGAAGATATTAGACTATTTTATGATTGCAAATGGTGAAGAAATGTGATTAAAGGCTCTTTTCCTATTTCAAAAGTTTTAGTTTTTGAGGGTAATAGCTACATATGTTTAAAAAGTGAAGATATTAGACTATTTTATGATTGCAAATGGTAAAGAATGTGATTAAAGGCTCTTTTCCTATTTCAAAAGTTTTAGTTTTCGAGGGTAATAGCTACGTATGTTGAAAAAAATGAAGATATTAGACAATTTTATGATTGCACATGGTAAAGAATGTGATTAAAGGCTCTTTTCCTATTTCAAAAGTTTTAGTTTTCGGGGGGTAATAGCTTTGTGTGTGGAAAAAATGAAGATATTAGACAATTTTATGATTGCAAATGGTAAAGAATGTGATTAAAGGCTCTTTTCCTATTTCAAAAGTTTTAGTTTTCGAGGGTAATAGCTACGTATGTTGAAAAAAATGAAGATATTAGACTATTTTATGATTACAATGGTAAAGAATGTGATTAAAGGCCCTTTTCCTATGTCAAAAGTTTTAGTTTTCGAGGGTAATAGCTACGTATGTTGGAAAAATGAAGATATTAGACTATTTTATGATGGCAAATGGTAAAGAATGTGATTAAAGGCTCTTTTTCTATTTCAAAAGTTTTTGTTTTCGAGGGTAATAGCTATGTCTGTGGAAAAAATGAAGATATTAGACTATTTTATGATTGTACATGGTAAAGAATGTGATTAAAGGCTCTTTTCCTATGTCAAAAGTTTTAGTTTTCGAGGGTAATAGCTACGTATGTTGGAAAAATGAAGATATTAGACTATTTTATGATTGCAAATGGTAAAGAATGTGATTAAAGGCTCTTTCCTATTTCAAAAGTTTAAGTTTTCGAGGGTAATAGCTACGTATGTTGGAAAAATGAAGATATTAGACTATTTTATGATTGCAAATGGTAAAGAATGTGATTAAAGGCTCTTTTCCTATTTCAAAAGTTTTAGTTTTCGAGGGTAATAGCTACGTATGTTGAAAAAAATGAAGATATTATACTATTTTATGATTGCAAATGGTGAAGAATGTGATTAAAGGCTCTTTTCCTATGTCAAAAGGTTTAGTTTTCGAGGGTAATAGATACGTATGCTGAAAAAATGAAGTTATTAGACTATTTTATGATTGCAAATTGTAAAGAATGTGATTAAAGGCTCTTTTCCTATTTCAAAAGTTTTAGTTTTCGAGGGTAATAGCTACGTATGTTCAAAAAATGAAGATATTAGACAATTTTATGATTGCATATGGTAAAGAATGTGATTAAAGGCTCTTTTCTTATTTCAAAAGTTTTAGTTTTCGAGGGTAATAGCTTTGTCTGTGGAAAAAATGAAGATATTAGACAATTTTATGATTGCAAATGGTAAAGAATGTGATTAAAGGCTCTTTTCCTATTTCAAAAGCTTTAGTTTTCGAGGGTAATAGCTACGTATGTTGAAAAAAATGAAGATATTAGACTATTTTATGATTGCAAATGGCGAAGAATGTGATTAAAGGCTCTTTTCCTATGTCAAAAGGTTTAGTTTTCGAGGGTAATAGCTACGTATGTTGAAAAAATGAAGATATTAGACTATTTTATGATTGCAAATGGTAAAGAATGTGATTAAAGGCTCTTTTCCTATTTCAAAAGTTTTAGTTTTCGAGGTTAATAGCTACGTATGTTGAAAAAAATGAAGATATTAGACTATTTTATGATTGCAAATTGTAAAGAATGTGATTAAAGGCTCTTTTCCTATGTCAAAAGTTTTAGTTTTCGAGGGTAATAGCTACGTATGTTGGAAAAATGAAGATATTAGACTATTTTATGATTGCAAATGGTAAAGAATGTGATTAAAGGCTCTTTTCCTATTTCAAAAGTTTTAGTTTTCGAGGGTAATAGCTACGTATGTTGAAAAAATGAAGATATTAGACTATTTTATGATTACAATGGTAAAGAATGTGATTAAAGGCCCTTTTCCTATGTCAAAAGTTTTAGTTTTCGAGGGTAATAGCTACGTATGTTGGAAAAATGAAGATATTAGACTATTTTATGATGGCAAATGGTAAAGAATGTGATTAAAGGCTCTTTTTCTATTTCAAAAGTTTTTGTTTTCGAGGGTAATAGCTATGTCTGTGGAAAAAATGAAGATATTAGACTATTTTATGATTGTACATGGTAAAGAATGTGATTAAAGGCTCTTTTCCTATGTCAAAAGTTTTAGTTTTCGAGGGTAATAGCTACGTATGTTGGAAAAATGAAGATATTAGACTATTTTATGATTGCAAATGGTAAAGAATGTGATTAAAGGCTCTTTCCTATTTCAAAAGTTTAAGTTTTCGAGGGTAATAGCTACGTATGTTGGAAAAATGAAGATATTAGACTATTTTATGATTGCAAATGGTAAAGAATGTGATTAAAGGCTCTTTTCCTATTTCAAAAGTTTTAGTTTTCGAGGGTAATAGCTACGTATGTTGAAAAAATGAAAGATATTAGACTATTTTATGATTGCAAATGGTGAAGAATGTGATTAAAGGCTCTTTTCCTATGTCCAAAAGGTTTAGTTTTCGAGGGTAATAGATACGTATGCTGAAAAAATGAAGATATTAGACTATTTTATGATTGCAAATTGTAAAGAATGTGATTAAAGGCTCTTTTCCTATTTCAAAAGTTTTAGTTTTCGAGGGTAATAGCTACGTATGTTAAAAAAATGAAGATATTAGATAATTTTATGATTGCATATGGTAAAGAATGTGATTAAAGGCTCTTTTCTTATTTCAAAAGTTTTAGTTTTCGAGGGTAATAGCTTTGTCTTTGGAAAAAAAATGAAGATATTAGACAATTTTATGATTGCAAATGGTAAAGAATGTGATTAAAGGCTCTTTTCCTATTTCAAAAGTTTTAGTTTTCGAGGGTAATAGCTACGTATGTTGAAAAAATGAAGATATTAGACTATTTTATGATTGCAAATGGCGAAGAATGTGATTAAAGGCTCTTTTCCTATGTCAAAAGGTTTAGTTTTCGAGGGTTAATAGCTACGTATGTTGAAAAAATGAAGATATTAGACTATTTTATGATTGCAAATGGTAAAGAATGTGATTAAAGGCTCTTTTCCTATTTCAAAAGTTTTAGTTTTCGAGGTTAATAGCTACGTATGTTGAAAAAATGAAGATATTAGACTATTTTATGATTGCAAATTGTAAAGAATGTGATTAAAGGCTCTTTTCCTATGTCAAAAGTTTTAGTTTTCGAGGGTAATAGCTACGTATGTTGGAAAAATGAAGATATTAGACTATTTTATGATTGCAAATGGTAAAGAATGTGATTAAAGGCTCTTTTCCTATTTCAAAAGTTTTAGTTTTCGAGGGTAATAGCTACATATGTTGAAAAAAATGAAGATATTAGACTATTTTATGATTGCAAATGGTGAAGAATGTGATTAAAGGCTCTTTTCCTATGTCAAAAGGTTTAGTTTTCGAGGGTAATAGATACGTATGTTAAAAAAATGAAGATATTAGACTATTTTATGATTGCAAATGGTAAAGAATGTGATTAAAGGCTCTTTTCCTATTTCAAAAGTTTTAGTTTTCGAGGGTAATAGCTGTGGAAAAAAATGAGGATATTAGACTATTTTATGATTAAACATGGTAAAGAATGTGATAAAAGGCTCTTTTCCTATTTCAAAAGTTTTAGTTTTCGAGGGTAATAGCTACGTATGTTGGAAAAATGAAGATATTAGACTATTTTATGATTGCAAATGGTATAGAATGTGATTAAAGGCTCTTTTCCTATTTCAAAAGTTTTAGTTTTCGAGGGTATTAGCTACGTATGTTGAAAAAATGAAGATATTAGACTATTTTATGATTGCAAATGGTGAAGAATGTGATTAAAGGCTCTTTTCCTATGTCAAAAGGTTTAGTTTTTGAGGGTAATAGCTACGTATGTTTGAAAAAATGAAGATATTAGACTATTTTATGATTGCAAATGGTAAAGAATGTTATTAAAGGCTCTTTTCCTATTTCAAAAGTTTTAGTTTTCGAGGTTAATAGCAACGTATGTTGAAAAAATGAAGATATTAGACTATTTTATGATTGTACATGGTAAAGAATGTGATTAAAGGCTCTTTTCCAATGTCAAAAGTTTTAGTTTTTCGAGGGTAATAGCTACGTATGTTGAAAAAATGAAGATATTAGACTATTTTATGATTGCAAATGGTAAAGAATGTGATTAAAGGCTCTTTTCCTATTTCAAAAGTTTTAGTTTTCGAGGTTAATAGCTACGTATGTTGAAAAAATGAAGATATTAAGACTATTTTATGATTGCAAATGGTAAAGAATGTGATTAAAGGCTCTTTTCCTATGTCAAAAGTTTTAGTTTTCGAGGGTAATAGCTACGTATGTTGGAAAAATGAAGATATTAGACTATTTTATGATTGCAAATGGTAAAGAATGTGATTAAAGGCTCTTTTCCTATTTCAAAAGTTTTAGTTTTCGAGGGTAATAGCTACGTATGTTCAAAAAATGAAGATATTAGACAATTTTATGATTGCATATGGTAAAGAATGTGATTAAAGGCTCTTTTCTTATTTCAAAAGTTTTAGTTTTCGAGGGTAATAGCTTTGTCTGTGGAAAAAATGAAGATATTAGACAATTTTATGATTGCAAATGGTAAAGAATGTGATTAAAGGCTCTTTTCCTATTTCAAAAGCTTTAGTTTTCGAGGGTAATAGCTACGTATGTTGAAAAAATGAAGATATTAGACTGTTTTATGATTGCAAATGGTAAAGAATGTGATTAAAGGCTCTTTTCCTATGTCAAAAGTTTTAGTTTTCGAGGGTAATAGCTACTTATGTTGAAAAAATGAAGATATTAGACTATTTTATGATTGCAAATAGTAAAGAATGTGATTAAAGGCTCTTTTCCTATGTCAAAAGTTTTAGTTTTCGAGGGTAATAGCTACGTATGTTGAAAAAATGAAGATATTAGACAATTTTATGATTGCACATGGTAAAGAATGTGATTAAAGGCTCTTTTGCTATTTCAAAAGTTTTAGTTTTCGAGGGTAATAGCTTTGTGTGTGGAAAAAATGAAGATATTAGACAATTTTATGATTGCAAATGGTAAAGAATGTGATTAAAGGCTCTTTTCCTATTTCAAAAGTTTTAGTTTTCGAGGGTAATAGCTACGTATGTTGAAAAAATGAAGATATTAGACTATTTTATGATTACAATGGTAAAGAATGTGATTAAAGGCCCTTTTCCTATGTCAAAAGTTTTAGTTTTCGAGGGGTAATAGCTACGTATGTTGGAAAATGAAGATATTAGACAATTTTATGATTGCAAATGGTAAAGAATGTGATTAAAGGCTCTTTTCCTATTTCAAAAGTTTTAGTTTTCGAGGGTAATAGCTACGTATGTTGGAAAAATGAAGATATTAGACTATTTTATGATTGCAAATGGTAAAGAATGTGATTAAAGGCTCTTTCCTATTTCAAAAGTTTAAGTTTTCGAGGGTAATAGCTACGTATGTGGAAAAAATGAAGATATTAGACTATTTTATGATTGCAAATGGTAAAGATGTGATTAAAGGCTCTTTTCCTATTTCAAAAGTTTTTGTTTTCGAGGGTAATAGCTATGTCTGTGGAAAAAATGAAGATATTAGACTA
Organism: Artemia franciscana; assembly: GCF_032884065.1. Classification (NCBI taxonomy): domain Eukaryota; kingdom Metazoa; phylum Arthropoda; class Branchiopoda; order Anostraca; family Artemiidae; genus Artemia; species Artemia franciscana. Next base: position 9,408 of record NW_027066345.1, read on the forward strand.
TTTTATGATTGTACATGGTAAAGAATGTGATTAAAGGTTCTTTTCCTATGTCAAAAGTTTTAGTTTTCGAGGGTAATAGCTACGTATGTTGGAAAAATGAAGATATTAGACTATTTTATGATTGCAAATGGTAAAGAATGTGATTAAAGGCTCTTTCCTATTTCAAAGTTTAAGTTTTCGAGGGTAATAGCTACGTATGTTGGAAAAATGAAGATATTAGACTATTTTATGATTGCAAATGGTAAAGAATGTGATTAAAGGCTCTTTTCCTATTTCAAAAGTTTTAGTTTTCGAGGGTAATAGCTACGTATGTTGAAAAAATGAAGATATTAGACTATTTTATGATTGCAAATGGTGAAGAATGTGATTAAAGGCTCTTTTCCTATTTCAAAAGTTTTAGTTTTTGAGGGTAATAGCTACATATGTTTAAAAGTGAAGATATTAGACTATTTTATGATTGCAAATGGTAAAGAATGTGATTAAAGGCTCTTTTCCTATTTCAAAAGTTTTAGTTTTCGAGGGTAATAGCTACGTATGTTGAAAAAATGAAGATATTAGACAATTTTATGATTGCACATGGTAAAGAATGTGATTAAAGGCTCTTTTCCTATTTCAAAAGTTTTAGTTTTCGAGGGTAATAGCTTTGTGTGTGGAAAAAATGAAGATATTAGACAATTTTATGATTGCAAATGGTAAAGAATGTGATTAAAGGCTCTTTTCCTATTTCAAAAGTTTTAGTTTTCGAGGGTAATAGCTACGTATGTTGAAAAAATGAAGATATTAGACTATTTTATGATTACAATGGTAAAGAATGTGATTAAAGGCCCTTTTCCTATGTCAAAAGTTTTAGTTTTCGAGGGTAATAGCTACGTATGTTGGAAAAATGAAGATATTAGACTATTTTATGATGGCAAATGGTAAGAATGTGATTAAAGGCTCTTTTTCTATTTCAAAAGTTTTTGTTTTCGAGGGTAATAGCTATGTCTGTGGAAAAAATGAAGATATTAGACTATTTTATGATTGTACATGGTAAAGAATGTGATTAAAGGCTCTTTTCCTATGTCAAAAGTTTTAGTTTTCGAGGGTAATAGCTACGTATGTTGGAAAAATGAAGATATTAGACTATTTTATGATTGCAAATGGTAAAGAATGTGATTAAAGCCTCTTTCCTATTTCAAAAGTTTTAGTTTTCGAGGGTAATAGCTACGTATGTTGGAAAAATGAAGATATTAGACTATTTTATGATTGCAAATGGTAAAGAATGTGATTAAAGGCTCTTTTCCTATTTCAAAAGTTTTAGTTTTCGAGGGTAATAGCTACGTATGTTGAAAAAATGAAGATATTAGACTATTTTATGATTGCAAATGGTGAAGAATGTGATTAAAGGCTCTTTTCCTATGTCAAAAGGTTTAGTTTTCGAGGGTAATAGATACGTATGCTGAAAAAATGAAGATATTAGACTATTTTATGATTGCAAATTGTAAAGAATGTGATTAAAGGCTCTTTTCCTATTTCAAAAGTTTTAGTTTTCGAGGGTAATAGCTACGTATGTTCAAAAAATGAAGATATTAGACAATTTTATGATTGCATATGGTAAAGAATGTGATTAAAGGCTCTTTCTTATTTCAAAAGTTTTAGTTTTTGGGGGTAATAGCTTTGTCTGTGGAAAAAATGAAGATATTAGACAATTTTATGATTGCAAATGGTAAAGAATGTGATTAAAGGCTCTTTTCCTATTTCAAAAGCTTTAGTTTTCGAGGGTAATAGCTACGTATGTTGAAAAAATGAAGATATTAGACTATTTTATGATTGCAAATGGCGAAGAATGTGATTAAAGGCTCTTTTCCTATGTCAAAAGGTTTAGTTTTCGAGGGTAATAGCTACGTATGTTGAAAAAATGAGATATTAGACTATTTTATGATTGCAAATGGTAAAGAATGTGATTAAAGGCTCTTTTCCTATTTCAAAAGTTTTAGTTTTCGAGGTTAATAGCTACGTATGTTGAAAAAATGAAGATATTAGACTATTTTATGATTGCAAATTGTAAAGAATGTGATTAAAGGCTCTTTTCCTATGTCAAAAGTTTTAGTTTTCGAGGGTAATAGCTACGTATGTTGGAAAAATGAAGATATTAGACTATTTTATGATTGCAAATGGTAAAGAATGTGATTAAAGGCTCTTTTCCTATTTCAAAAGTTTTAGTTTTCGAGGGTAATAGCTACGTATGTTGAAAAAATGAAGATATTAGACTATTTTATGATTACAATGGTAAAGAATGTGATTAAAGGCCCTTTTCCTATGTCAAAAGTTTTAGTTTTCGAGGGTATTAGCTACGTATGTTGGAAAAATGAAGATATTAGACTATTTTATGATGGCAAATGGTAAAGAATGTGATTAAAGGCTCTTTTTCTATTTCAAAAGTTTTTGTTTTCGAGGGTAATAGCTATGTCTGTGGAAAAAATGAAGATATTAGACTATTTTATGATTGTACATGGTAAAGAATGTGATTAAAGGCTCTTTTCCTATGTCAAAAGTTTTAGTTTTCGAGGGTAATAGCTACGTATGTTGGAAAAATGAAGATATTAGACTATTTTATGATTGCAAATGGTAAAGAATGTGATTAAAGGCTCTTTCCTATTTCAAAAGTTTAAGTTTTCGAGGGTAATAGCTACGTATGTTGGAAAAATGAAGATATTAGACTATTTTATGATTGCAAATGGTAAAGAATGTGATTAAAGGCTCTTTTCCTATTTCAAAAGTTTTAGTTTTCGAGGGTAATAGCTACGTATGTTGAAAAAATGAAGATATTAGACTATTTTATGATTGCAAATGGTGAAGAATGTGATTAAAGGCTCTTTTCCTATGTCAAAAGGTTTAGTTTTCGAGGGTAATAGATACGTATGTTGAAAAAATGAAGATATTAGACTATTTTATGATTGCAAATTGTAAAGAATGTGATTAAAGGCTCTTTTCCTATTTCAAAAGTTTTAGTTTTCGAGGGTAATAGCTACGTATGTTGAAAAAATGAAGATATTAGACAATTTTATGATTGCATATGGTAAAGAATGTGATTAAAGGCTCTTTTCTTATTTCAAAAGTTTTAGTTTTCGAGGGTAATAGCTTTGTCTGTGGAAAAAATGAAGATATTAGACAATTTTATGATTGCAAATGGTAAAGAATGTGATTAAAGGCTCTTTTCCTATTTCAAAAGTTTTAGTTTTCGAGGGTAATAGCTACGTATGTTGAAAAAATTAAGATATTAGACTATTTTATGATTGCAAATGGCGAAGAATGTGATTAAAGGCTCTTTTCCTATGTCAAAAGGTTTAGTTTTCGAGGGTAATAGCTACGTATGTTGAAAAAATGAAGATATTAGACTATTTTATGATTGCAAATGGTAAAGAATGTGATTAAAGGCTCTTTTCCTATTTCAAAAGTTTTAGTTTTCGAGGTTAATAGCTACGTATGTTGAAAAAATGAAGATATTAGACTATTTTATGATTGCAAATTGTAAAGAATGTGATTAAAGGCTCTTTTCCTATGTCAAAAGTTTTAGTTTTCGAGGGTAATAGCTACGTATGTTGGAAAAATGAAGATATTAGACTATTTTATGATTGCAAATGGTAAAGAATGTGATTAAAGGCTCTTTTCCTATTTCAAAAGTTTTAGTTTTCGAGGGTAATAGCTACATATGTTGAAAAAATGAAGATATTAGACTATTTTATGATTGCAAATGGTGAAGAATGTGATTAAAGGCTCTTTTCCTATGTCAAAAGGTTTAGTTTTCGAGGGTAATAGATACGTATGTTAAAAAAATGAAGATATTAGACTATTTTATGATTGCAAATGGTAAAGAATGTGATTAAAGGCTCTTTTCCTATTTCAAAAGTTTTAGTTTTTGAGGGTAATAGCTATGTCTGTGGAAAAAAATGAGGATATTAGACTATTTTATGATTAAACATGGTAAAGAATGTGATAAAAGGCTCTTTTCCTATTTCAAAAGTTTTAGTTTTCGAGGGTAATAGCTACGTATGTTGGAAAAATGAAGATATTAGACTATTTTATGATTGCAAATGGTATAGAATGTGATTAAAGGCTCTTTTTCTATTTCAAAAGTTTTAGTTTTCGAGGGTATTAGCTACGTATGTTGAAAAAATGAAGATTTAGACTATTTTATGATTGCAAATGGTGAAGAATGTGATTAAAGGCTCTTTTCCTATGTCAAAAGGTTTAGTTTTTGAGGGTAATAGCTACGTATGTTGAAAAAATGAAGATATTAGACTATTTTATGATTGCAAATGGTAAAGAATGTGATTAAAGGCTCTTTTCCTATTTCAAAAGTTTTAGTTTTCGAGGTTAATAGCTACGTATGTTGAAAAAAATGAAGATATTAGACTATTTTATGATTGCAAATGGTAAAGAATGTGATTAAAGGCTCTTTTCCTATGTCAAAAGTTTTAGTTTTCGAGGGTAATAGCTACGTATGTTGGAAAAATGAAGATATTAGACTATTTTATGATTGCAAATGGTAAAGAATGTGATTAAAGGCTCTTTTCCTATTTCAAAAGTTTTAGTTTTCGAGGGTAATAGCTACGTATGTTCAAAAAATGAAGATATTAGACAATTTTATGATTGCATATGGTAAAGAATGTGATTAAAGGCTCTTTTCTTATTTCAAAAGTTTTAGTTTTCGAGGGTAATAGCTTTGTCTGTGGAAAAAATGAAGATATTAGACAATTTTATGATTGCAAATGGTAAAGAATGTGATTAAAGGCTCTTTTCCTATTTCAAAAGCTTTAGTTTTCGAGGGTAATAGCTACGTATGTTGAAAAAATGAAGATATTAGACTGTTTTATGATTGCAAATGGTAAAGAATGTGATTAAAGGCTCTTTTCCTATGTCAAAAGATTTAGTTTTCGAGGGTAATAGCTACTTATGTTGAAAAAATGAAGATATTAGACTATTTTATGATTGCAAATAGTAAAGAATGTGATTAAAGGCTCTTTTCCTATGTCAAAAGTTTTAGTTTTCGAGGGTAATAGCTACGTATGTTGGAAAAATGAAGATATTAGACTATTTTATGATTGCAAATGGTAAAGAATGTTATTAAAGGCTCTTTTCCTATTTCAAAAGTTTTAGTTTTCGAGGGTAATAGCTACGTATGTTGGAAAAATAAAGATATTAGACTATTTTATGATTGCAAATGGTAAAGAATGTGATTAAAGGCTCTTTTCCTATTTCAAAAGTTTTAGTTTTCGAGGGTAATAGCTACGTATGTTGGAAAAATGAAGATATTAGACTATTTTATGATTGCAAATGGTATAGAATGTGATTAAAGGCTCTTTTCCTATGTCAAAAGTTTTAGTTTTCGAGGGTATTAGCTACGTATGTTGAAAAAATGAAGATATTAGACTATTTTATGATTGCAAATGGTGAAGAATGTGATTAAAGGCTCTTTTCCTATGTCAAAAGGTTTAGTTTTTGAGGGTAATAGCTACGTATGTTGAAAAAATGAAGATATTAGACTATTTTATGATTGCAAATGGTAAAGAATGTGATTAAAGGCTCTTTTCCTATTTCAAAAGTTTTAGTTTTCGAGGTTAATAGCTACGTATGTTGAAAAAATGAAGATATTAGACTATTTTATGATTGTACATGGTAAAGAATGTGATTAAAGGCTCTTTTCCTATGTCAAAAGTTTTAGTTTTCGAGGGTAATAGCTACGTATGTTGAAAAAATGAAGATATTAGACTATTTTATGATTGCAAATGGTAAAGAATGTGATTAAAGGCTCTTTTCCTATTTCAAAAGTTTTAGTTTTCGAGGTTAATAGCTACGTATGTTGAAAAAATGAAGATATTAGACTATTTTATGATTGCAAATGGTAAAGAATGTGATTAAAGGCTCTTTTCCTATGTCAAAAGTTTTAGTTTTCGAGGGTAATAGCTACGTATGTTGGAAAAATGAAGATATTAGACTATTTTATGATTGCAAATGGTAAAGAATGTGATTAAAGGCTCTTTTCCTATTTCAAAAGTTTTAGTTTTCGAGGTTAATAGCTACGTACGTTGAAAAAATGAAGATATTAGACTATTTTATGATTGCAAATGGTAAAGAATGTGATTAAAGGCTCTTTTCCTATGTCAAAAGTTTTAGTTTTCGAGGGTAATAGCTACGTATGTTGGAAAAATGAAGATATTAGACTATTTTATGATTGCAAATGGTAAAGAATGTGATTAAAGGCTCTTTTCCTATTTCAAAAGTTTTAGTTTTCGAGGGTAATAGCTACGTATGTTCAAAAAATGAAGATATTAGACAATTTTATGATTGCATATGGTAAAGAATGTGATTAAAGGCTCTTTTCTTATTTCAAAAGTTTTAGTTTTCGAGGGTAATAGCTTTGTCTGTGGAAAAAATGAAGATATTAGACAATTTTATGATTGCAAATGGTAAAGAATGTGATTAAAGGCTCTTTTACTATTTTAAAAGTTTTAGTTTTCGAGGGTAATAGCTACGTATGTTGAAAAAATGAAGATATTAGACTTTTTTATGATTGCAAATAGTAAAGAATGTGATTAAAGGCTCTTTTCCTATGTCAAAAGTTTTAGTTTTCGAGGGTAATAGCTACGTATGTTGGAAAAATGAAAATATTAGAATATTTTATGATTGCAAATGGTAAAGAATGTTATTAAAGGCTCTTTTCCTATTTCAAAAGTTTTAGTTTTCGAGGGTAATAGCTACGTATGTTGGAAAAATAAAGATATTAGACTATTTTATGATTGCAAATGGTAAAGAATGTGATTAAAGGCTCTTTTCCTATTTCAAAAGTTTTAGTTTTCGAGGGTAATAGCTACGTATGTTGAAAAAATGAAGATATTAGACTATTTTATGATTGCAAATGGTAAAGAATGTGATTAAAGGCTCTTTTCCTATTTCAAAAGCTTTAGTTTTCGAGGGTAATAGCTACGTATGTTGAAAAAATGAAGATATTAGACTGTTTTAAGATTGCAAATGGTAAAGAATGTGATTAAAGGCTCTTTTCCTATGTCAAAAGTTTTAGTTTTCGAGGGTAATAGCTACGTATGTTGGAAAAATAAAGATATTAGACTATTTTATGATTGCAAATGGTAAAGAATGTGATTAAAGGCTCTTTTCCTATTTCAAAAGTTTTAGTTTTCGAGGGTAATAGCTACATATGTTGAAAAAATGAAGATATTAGACTATTTTATGATTACAATGGTAAAGAATGTGATTAAAGGCCCTTTTCCTATGTCAAAAGTTTTAGTTTTCGAGGGTAATAGCTACGTATGTTGGAAAAATGAAGATATTAGACTATTTTATGATTGCAAATGGTAAAGAATGTGATTAAAGGCTCTTTTCCTATTTCAAAAGTTTTAGTTTTCGAGGGTAATAGCTACGTATGTTGGCAAAATGAAGATATTAGACTATTTTATGATTGCAAATGGTAAAGAATGTGATTAAAGGCTCTTTTCCTATTTCAAAAGTTTTAGTTTTCGAGGTAAATAGCTACGTATGTTGAAAAAATGAAGATATTAGACTATTTTATGATTGCAAATTGTAAAGAATGTGATTAAAGGCTCTTATCCTATGTCAAAAGTTTTAGCTTTCGAGGGTAATAGCTAGGTATGTTGAAAAAATGAAGATATTAGACAATTTTATGATTGCACATGGTATAGAATGTGATTAAAGGCTCTTTTCCTATGTCAAAAGTTTTAGTTTTCGAGGGTAATAGCTATCTATGTTGATAAAATAAAGATATTAGACTATTTTATGATTGCAAATGGTAAAGAATGTGATTAAAGGCTCTTTTCCTATGTCAAAAGTTTTAGTTTTTGAGGGTAATAGCTACGTATGTTGATAAAATGAAGATATTAGACTATTTTATGATTGCAAATGGTAAAGAATGTGATTAAAGGCTCTTTTCCTATGTCAAAAGTTTTAGTTTTCGAGGGTAATAGCTACGTATGTTGGAAAAATGAAGATATTAGACTATTTTATGATTGCAAATGGTAAAGAATGTGATTAGAGGCTCTTTTCCTATTTCAAAAGTTTTAGTTTTCGAGGGTAATAGCTACGTATGTTGAAAAAATGAATATATAAGACTATTTTATGATTGCAAATGGTGAAGAATGTGATTAAAGGCTCTTTTCCTATGTCAAAAGGTTTAGTTTTCGAGGGTAATAGATACGTATGTTGAAAAAATGAAGATATTAGACTATTTTATGATTGCAAATGGTAAAGAATGTGATTAAAGGCTCTTTTCCTATTTCAAAAGTTTTAGTTTTCGAGGGTAATAGCTATGTCTGTGGAAAAAATGAAGATATTAGACTATTTTATGATTGCACATGGTAAAGAATGTGATTAAAGGCTCTTTTCCTATTTCAAAAGTTTTAGTTTTCTAGGGTAATAGCTACGTATGTTGAAAAAATGAAGATATTAGACTATTTTATGATTGCAAATGGTAAAGAATGTGATTAAAGGCTCTTTTCCTATTTCAAAAGTTTTAGTTTTCGAGGTTAATAGCTACGTATGTTGAAAAAATGAAGATATTAGACTATTTTATGGTTGCAAATGGTAAAGAATATGATTAAAGGCTCTTTTCCTATTTCAAAAGTTTTAGTTTTCGAGGGTAATAGCTTTGTCTGTGGAAAAAATGAAGATATTAGACAATTTTATGATTGCAAATGGTAAAGAATGTGATTAAAGGCTCTTTTCCTATTTCAAAAGTTTTAGTTTTTGAGGGTAATAACTACGTATGTTGAAAAAATGAAGATATTAGACTATTTTATGATTGCAAATGGTAAAAAATGTGATTAAAGACTCTTTTCCTATGTCAAAAGTTTTAGTTTTTGAGGGTAATAGCTACGTATGTTGGAAAAATGAAGATATTAGACTATTCTATGATTACAAATGGTAAAGAATGTGATTAAAGGCTCTTTCCTATTTCAAAAGTTTTAGTTTTCGAGGGTAATAGCTACTTATGTTGGAAAAATGAAGATATTAGACTATTTTATGATTGCAAATGGTAAAGAATGTGATTAAAGGCGCTTTTCCTATTTCAAAAGTTTTAGTTTTCGAGGGTAATAGCTACGTATGTTGAAAAAATGAAGATATTAGACTATTTTATGATTGCAAATGGTGAAGAATGTGATTAAAGGCTCTTTTCCTTTGTCAAAAGTTTTAGTTTTCGAGGGTAACATTTTATGATTGCAAATGGTAAAGAATGTGATTAATGGCTCTTTTCTTATTTCAAAAGTTTTAGTTTTCGAGGGTAATAGCTATGTCTGTGGAAAAATGAAGATATTAGACTATTTTATGATTGCAAATGGTAAAGAATGTGATTAAAGGCTCTTTTCCTATTTCAAAAGTTTTAGTTTTCGAGGGTAATAGCTACGTATGTTGAAAAAATGAAGATATTAGACTATTTTATGATTGCACATGG
>NW_027066346.1:0-18860 GCF_032884065.1 Artemia franciscana
AGAATTCTAATCTATTGATTCTAGCTAGTCTATCTACTATTTCTATGAGTCATATGCAAGACGTCATTTTAGAAAAGACTTTTTCACTATTCAATAAATAGATTCAAATCTATTTGATTCTAGAATCAAACTTTCTGTTTGATTCTAATAGAATCAATAGAATAGCACTAGTTCGTATGTGACGTCTTGCATATGGTTCTAGAATTCTAATCTATTGATTCTAGACCAGCTAGAATCAATAGTAGATAGAACAGTTAAAGTTTGATTCTAGCTAGTCTATCTACTATTTCTATGAGTCATATGCAAGACGTCATTTTAGAAAAGACTTTTTCACTATTCAATAAATAGATTCAAATCTATTTGAATCTAGAATCAAACTTTCTGTTTGATTCTAATATAATCAATAGAATAGCACTAGTTCGTATGTGACGTCTTGCATATGGTTCTAGAATTCTAATCTATTGATTCTAGCTAGTCTATCTACTATATCTATGAGTCATATGCAAGACGTCATTTTAGAAAAGACTTTTTCACTATTCAATAAATAGATTCAAATCTATTTGAATCTAGAATCAAACTTTCTGTTTGATTCTAATAGAATCAATAGAATAGCACTAGTTCGTATGTGACGTCTTGCATATGGTTCTAGAATTCTAATCTATTGATTCTAGACCAGCTAGAATCAATAGTAGATAGAACAGTGAAAGTTTGATTCTAGCTAGTCTATCTACTATTTCTATGAGTCATATGCAAGACGTCATTTTAGAAAAGACTTTTTCACTATTCAAACAGTTCGTGGTAACGAACTGTAGTAAGGAGCGACCCGGCTCAATAGTAACCAAAACTCTAAAAAATGGAATTTTGATACCAATAGCTACATCAAAAGAATCGCATTTTAATGCCGGTTTTAAATATATAAGTTTCATCAAGTTTAGTCTTACCCATCAAAAGTTACGAGCCTGAGAAAATTTGCGTTATTTTAGAAAATAGGGGGAAACGCCCCCTAAAAGTCATAGAATCTTAACGAAAATCACACCATCAGATTCAGCGTATCAGAGAACCCTACTGTAGAAGTTTCGAGCTCCTATCTACAAAAATGTGGAATTTTGCATTTTTTGCCAGAAGGCAGATCACGGATGCGTGTTTATTTGTTTTTTTGTTTTTTTTTTGTTTTTTTTTTTCCCAGGGGTGATCGTATCGACCCAGTTGTCCTAGAATGTTGCAAGAGGGCTCATTCTAACGGAAATGAAAAGTTCTAGTGCCCTTTTTAAGTGACCAAAAAAATTGGAGGGCACCTAGGCCCCCTCCCACGCTAATTATTTTCCCAAAGTCAACGGATCAAAATTCTGAGATAGCCATTTTATTCAGCGTAGTCGAAAAACCTTATAACTATGTCTTTGGGGACGACTTACTCCCCCACAGTCCCCGTGGGAGGGGCAACAAGTTACAAACTTTGACCTGTGCTTACATATAGTAATGGTTATTGGGAAGTATACAGGCGTTTTCAAGAGGATTTTTTTGGTTTGGGGGAGGGGTTGAGAAGAGGGGGATATGCTGGGGAACTTCCTTCGAGAATTTGTAATGGGAGAAGAAAATTTCCATGAAGGGAGAGCAGGATTTACTAGCATTATTAAAAAAAAACAATAAAAAAATAAAAGTGAAAAAGCTTTTTCAGCTGGAAGTAAGGAACAGCAATAAAACTTAAAACAAACAGAAATTATTACCCATATGAGGGGCTCACCTCCTTCTAATACCTCGCTCTTTACGCTAAAGTATTTTCGGTAATTTCAACTACTTATTCTACGGCTTTTGTGATTCAGGGGGTCATTCTTAATGAATTGGGATAAAATTTAAGCTTTAGTGTAAAGAGCGAGGTACTGACGATGGGGCGAATCCCCTCATATATGTAATAAAAACATGAGAATACAAAAGTTCTTTACGTAAGCTAATTTATAAGTTACGTAAATCTTTTACCAATAAATAAAATTAAAAGTTCTAGTTGCCTTTTTAATTAACCAAAAAATCGGGGGGCAACTAGGCTTCGTCCCCCGCTCTTTTTTTCTCAAAATCATTCGATCAAAATTATGAGAAAGCCATTGAGCCAAAAAAAAATATACAAATTTCGTTTTGATTATTCCTCTGCGGAGAGCCAAAATCAAAACATGCATTGATTCAAAAACGTTCAGAAATTAAATAAAAAAAACAAGTTTTTTCAACTGAAAGTAAGGAGTGACATCAAAACTTAAAACGCACAGAAATTACTTCGTATATGAAAGAGGCTGCTTCCTCATCAACGCCCCGCTCTTTACGCTAAAGTTTTTTACTGTTTTAAAAAGAAGAATTGAGAGAAAGAGTCAAACTTTAGCGTAAAGAGCAGGGCGTTGATGAGGAAGCAGCCTCTTTCATATACGAAGTAATTTCTGTGCGTTTTAAGTTTTGATGTCACTCCTTACTTTCAGTTGAAAAAACTTGTTTTTTTTTATTTAATCAATAAATAGATTCAAATCTATTTGAATCTAGAATCAAACTTTCTGTTTGATTCTAATAGAATCAATAGAACAGCACTAGTTCGTATGTGACGTCTTGCATATGGTTCTAGAATTCTAATCTATTGATTCTGGCTAGTCTATCTATTATTTCTATGAGTCATATGCAAGACGTCATTTTAGAAAAGACTTTTTCACTATTCAATAAATAGATTCAAATCTATTTGAATCTAGAATCAAGCTTTCTGTTTGATTCTAATAGAATGAATAGAATAGCACTAGTTCGTATGTGACGTCTTGCATATGGTTCTATAATTCTAATCTATTGATTCTAGACCATCTAGAATCAATAGTAGATAGAACAGTGAAAGTTTGATTCTAGCTAGTCTATCTACTATTTCTATGAGTCATATGCAAGACGTCATTTTAGAAAAGACTTTTTCACTATTCAATAAATAGATTCAAATCTATTTGAATCTAGAATCAAACTTTCTGTTTGATTCTAATAGAATCAATAGAATAGCACTAGTTCGTATGTGACGTCTTGCATATGGTTCTAGAATTCTAATCTATTGATTCTAGCTAGTCTATTTACTATTTCTATGAGTCATATGCAAGACGTCATTTTAGAAAAGACAGTTCACTATTCAATAAATAGATTCAAATCTATTTGAATCTAGAATCAAACTTTCTGTTTGATTCTAATAGAATCAATAGAATAGCACTAGTTCGTATGTGACGTCTTGCATATGGTTCTAGAATTCTAATCTATTGATTCTAGACCAGCTAGAATCAATAGTAGATAGAACAGTGAAAGTTTGATTCTAGCTAGTCTATCTACTATTTCTATGAGTCATATGCAAGACGTCATTTTAGAAAAGACTTTTTCACTATTCAATAAATAGATTCAAATCTATTTGAATCTAGAATCAAACTTTCTGTTTGATTCTAATAGAATCAATAGAATAGCACTAGTTCGTATGTGACGTCTTGCATATGGTTCTAGAATTCTAATCTATTGATTCTAGACCAGCTAGAATCAATAGTAGATAGAACAGTGAAAGTTTGATTCTAGCTAGTCTATCTACTATTTCTATGAGTCATATGCAAGACGTCATTTTAGAAAAGACTTTTTCACTATTCAATAAATAGATTCAAATCTATTTGAATCTATAATCAAACTTTCTATTTGATTCTAATAGAATCAATAGAATAGCACTAGTTCGTATGTGACGTCTTGCATATGGTTCTAGAATTCTAATCTATTGATTCTAGACCAGCTAGAATCAATAGTAGATAGAACAGTGAAAGTTTGATTCTAGCTAGTCTATCTACTATTTCTATGAGTCATATGCAAGACGTCATTTTAGAAAAGACTTTTTCACTATTCAATAAATAGATTCAAATCTATTTGAATCTAGAATCAAACTTTCTGTTTGATTCTAATAGAATCAATAGAATAACAGTAGTTCGTATGTGACGTCTTGCATATGGTTCTAGAATTCTAATCTATTGATTCTAGCTAGTCTATCTACTATTTCTATGAGTCATATGCAAGACGTCATTTTAGAAAGGACTTTTTCACTATTCAATAAATAGATTCAAATCTATTTGAATCTAGAATCAAACTTTCTGTTTGATTCTAATAGAATCAATAGAATAGCACTAGTTCGTATGTGACGTCTTGCATATGGTTCTAGAATTCTAGTCTATTGATTCTAGACCAGCTAGAATCAATAGTAGATAGAACAGTGAAAGTTTGATTCTAGCTAGTCTATCTACTATTTCTATGAGTCATATGCAAGACGTCATTTTAGAAAAGACTTTTTCACTATTCAATAAATAGATTCAAATCTATTTGAATCTAGAATCAAACTTTCTGTTTGATTCTAATAGAATCAATAGAATAGCACTAGTTCGTATGTGACGTCTTGCATATGGTTCTAGAATTCTAATCTATTGATTCTAGACCAGCTAGAATCAATAGTAGATAGAACAGTGAAAGTTTGATTCTAGCTAGTCTATCTACTATTTCTATGAGTCATATGCAAGACGTCATTTTAGAAAAGACTTTTTCACTATTCAATAAATAGATTCAAATCTATTTGAATCTAGAATCAAACTTTCTGTTTGATTCTAATAGAATCAATAGAATAGCACTAGTTCGTATGTGACGTCTTGCATATGGTTCTAGAATTCTAATCTATTGATTCTAGCTAGTCTATCTACTATTTCTATGAGTCATATGCAAGACGTCATTTTAGAAAAGACTTTTTCACTATTCAATAAATAGATTCAAATCTATTTGAATCTAGAATCAAACTTTCTGTTTGATTCTAATAGAATCAATAGAATAGCACTAGTTCGTATGTGACGTCTTGCATATGGTTCTAGAATTCTAATCTATTGATTCTAGCTAGTCTATCTACTATTTCTATGAGTCATATGCAAGACGTCATTTTAGAAAAGACTTTTTCACTATTCAATAAATAGATTCAAATCTATTTGAATCTAGAATCAAACTTTCTGTTTGATTCTAATAGAATCAATAGAATAGCACTAGTTCGTATGTGACGTCTTGCAAATGGTTCTAGAATTCTAATCTATTGATTCTAGACCAGCTAGAATCAATAGTAGATAGAACAGTGAAAGTTTGATTCTAGCTAGTCTATCTACTATTTCTATGAGTAATATGCAAGACTTCATTTTAGAAAAGACTTTTTCACTATTCAATAAATAGATTCAAATCTATTTGAATCTAGAATCAAACTTTCTGTTTGATTCTAATAGAATCAATAGAATAGCACTAGTTCGTATGTGACGTCTTGCATATGGTTCTAGAATTCTAATCTATTGATTCTAGCTAGTCTATCTACTATTTCTATGAGTCATAGGCAAGACGTCATTTTAGAAAAGACTTTTTCACTATTCAATAAATAGATTCAAATCTATTTGAATCTAGAATCAAACTTTCTGTTTGATTCTAATAGAATCAATAGAATAGCACTAGTTCGTATGTGACGTCTTGCATTTCTAGAATTCTAATCTATTGATTCTACACCAGCTAGAATCAATAGTAGATAGAACAGTGAAAGTTTGATTCTAGCTAGTCTATCTACTATTTCTATGAGTCATATGCGAGACGTCATTTTAGAAAAGACTTTTTCACTATTCAATAAATAGATTCAAATCTATTTGAATCTAGAATCAAACTTTCTGTTTGATTCTAATAGAATCAATAGAATAGCACTAGTTCGTATGTGACGTCTTGCATATGGTTCTAGAATTCTAATCTATTGATTCTAGCTAGTCTATCTACTATTTCTATGAGTCATATGCAAGACGTCATTTTAGAAAAGACTTTTTCACTATTCAATAAATAGATTCAAATCTATTTGAATCTAGAATCAAACTTTCTGTTTGATTCTAATAGAATCAATAGAATAGCACTAGTTCGTATGTGACGTCTTGCATATGGTTCTAGAATTCTAATCTATTGATTCTAGACCAGCTAGAATCAATAGTAGATAGAACAGTGAAAGTTTGATTCTAGCTAGTCTATCTACTATTTTATGAGTCATATGCAAGACGTCATTTTAGAAAAGACTTTTTCACTATTCAATAAATAGATTCAAATCTATTTGAATCTAGAATCAAACTTTCTGTTTGATTCTAATAGAATCAATAGAATAGCACTAGTTCGTATGTGACGTCTTGCATATGGTTCTAGAATTCTAATCTATTGATTCTAGCTAGTCTATCTACTATTTCTATTAGTCATATGCAAGACGTCATTTTAGAAAAGACTTTTTCACTATTCAATAATTAGATTCAAATCTATTTGAATCTAGAATCAAACTTTCTGTTTGATTCTAATAGAATCAATAGAATAGCACTAGTTCGTATTTTACGTCTTGCAAATGGTTCTAGAATTCTAATCTTTGATTCTAGACCAGCTAGAATCAATAGTAGATAGAACAGTGAAAGTTTGATTCTAGCTAGTCTGTCTACTATTTCTATGAGTCATATGCAAGACTTCATTTTAGAAAAGACTTTTTTACTATTCAATAAATAGATTCAAATCTATTTGAATCTAGAATCAAACTTTCTGTTTGATTCTAATAGAATCAATAGAATAGCACTAGTTCGTATGTGACGTCTTGCATATGGTTCTAGAATTCTAATCTATTGATTCTAGCTAGTCTATCTACTATTTCTATGAGTAATATGCAAGACGTCATTTTAGAAAAGACTTTTTCACTATTCAATAAATAGATTCAAATCTATTTGAATCTAGAATCAAACTTTCTGTTTGATTCTAATAGAATCAATAGAATAGCACTAGTTCGTATGTGACGTCTTGCATATGGTTCTAGAATTCTAATCTATTGATTCTGGCTAGTCTATCTACTATTTCTATGAGTCATATGCAAGACGTCATTTTAGAAAAGACTTTTTCACTATTCAATAAATAGATTCAAATCTATTTGAATCTAGAATCAAGCTTTCTGTTTGATTCTAATAGAATGAATAGAATAGCACTAGTTCGTATGTGACGTCTTGCATATGGTTCTAGAATTCTAATCTATTGATTCTAGACCTGCTAGAATCAATAGTAGATAGAACAGTGAAAGTTTGATTCTAGCTAGTCTATCTACTATTTCTATGAGTCATATGCAAGACGTCATTTTAGAAAAGACTTTTTCACTATTCAATAAATAGATTCAAATCTATTTGAATCTAGAATCAAACTTTCTGTTTGATTCTAATAGAATCAATAGAATAGCACTAGTTCGTATGTGACGTCTTGCATATGGTTCTAGAATTCTAATCTATTGATTCTAGCTAGTCTATCTACTATTTCTATGAGTCATATGCAAGACGTCATTTTAGAAAAGACAGTTCACTATTCAATAAATAGATTCAAATCTATTTGAATCTAGAATCAAACTTTCTGTTTGATTCTAATAGAATCAATAGAATAGCACTAGTTCGTATGTGACGTCTTGCATATGGTTCTAGAATTCTAATCTATTGATTCTAGACCAGCTAGAATCAATAGTAGATAGAACAGTGAAATTTTGATTCTAGCTAGTTATCTACTATTTCTATGAGTCATATGCAAGACGTCATTTTAGAAAAGACTTTTTCACTATTCAATAAATAGATTCAAATCTATTTGAATCTAGAATCAAACTTTCTGTTTGATTCTAATAGAATCAATAGAATAGCACTAGTTCGTATGTGACGTCTTGCATATGGTTCTAGAATTCTAATCTATTGATTCTAGACCAGCTAGATATCTATTGATTCTAGATATATATAATAGTAGATAGAACAGTGAAAGTTTGATTCTAGCTAGTCTATCTACTATTTCTATGAGTCATATGCAAGACGTCATTTTAGAAAAGACTTTTTCACTATTCAATAAATAGATTCAAATCTATTTGAATCTAGAATCAAACTTTCTGTTTGATTCTAATAGAATCAATAGAATAGCACTAGTTCGTATGTGACGTCTTGCATATGGTTCTAGAATTCTAATCTATTGATTCTAGCTAGTCTATCTACTATTTCTATGAGTCATATGCAAGACGTCATTTTAGAAAAGACTTTTTCACTATTCAATAAATAGATTCAAATCTATTTGAATCTAGAATCAAACTTTCTGTTTGATTCTAATAGAATCAATAGAATAGCACTAGTTCGTATGTGACGTCTTGCATATGGTTCTAGAATTCTAATCTATTGATTCTAGACCAGCTAGAATCAATAGTAGATAGAACAGTGAAAGTTTGATTCTAGCTAGTCTATCTACTATTTCTATGAGTCATATGCAAGACGTCATTTTAGAAAAGACTTTTTCACTATTCAATAAATAGATTCAAATCTATTTGAATCTAGAATCAAACTTTCTGTTTGATTCTAATAGAATCAATAGAATAGCACTAGTTCGTATGTGACGTCTTGCATATGGTTCTAGAATTCTAATCTATTGATTCTAGACCAGCTAGAATCAATAGTAGATAGAACAGTGAAAGTTTGATTCTAGCTAGTCTATCTACTATTTCTATGAGTCATATGCAAGACGTCATTTTAGAAAAGACTTTTTCACTATTCAATAAATAGATTCAAATCTATTTGAATCTAGAATCAAACTTTCTGTTTGATTCTAATAGAATCAATAGAATAGCACTAGTTCGTATGTGACGTCTTGCATATGGTTCTAGAATTCTAATCTATTGATTCTAGACCAGCTAGAATCAATAGTAGATAGAACAGTGAAAGTTTGATTCTAGCTAGTCTCTACTATTTCTATGAGTCATATGCAAGACGTCATTTTAGAAAAGACTTTTTCACTATTCAATAAATAGATTCAAATCTATTTGAATCTAGAATCAAACTTTCTGTTTGATTCTAATAGAATCAATAGAATAGCACTAGTTCGTATGTGACGTCTTGCATATGGTTCTAGAATTCTAATCTATTGATTCTAGACCAGCTAGAATCAATAGTAGATAGAACAGTGAAAGTTTGATTCTAGCTAGTCTATCTACTATTTCTATGAGTCATATGCAAGACGTCATTTTAGAAAAGACTTTTTCACTATTCAATAAATAGATTCAAATCTATTTGAATCTAGAATCAAACTTTCTGTTTGATTCTAATAGAATCAATAGAATAGCACTAGTTCGTATGTGACGTCTTGCATATGGTTCTAGAATTCTAATCTATTGATTCTAGCTAGTCTATCTACTATTTCTATGAGTCATATGCAAGACGTCATTTTAGAAAAGACTTTTTCACTATTCAATAAATAGATTCAAATCTATTTGAATCTAGAATCAAACTTTCTGTTTGATTCTAATAGAATCAATAGAATAGCACTAGTTCGTATGTGACGTCTTGCATATGGTTCTAGAATTCTAATCTATTGATTCTAGACCAGCTAGAATCAATAGTAGATAGAACAGTGAAAGTTTGATTCTAGCTAGTCTATCTACTATTTCTATGAGTCATATGCAAGACGTCATTTTAGAAAAGACTTTTTCACTATTCAATAAATAGATTCAAATCTATTTGAATCTAGAATCAAACTTTCTGTTTGATTCTAATAGAATCAATAGAATAGCACTAGTTCGTATGTGACGTCTTGCATATGGTTCTAGAATTCTAATCTATTGATTCTAGACCAGCTAGAATCTATAGATAGAACAGTGAAAGTTTGATTCTAGCTAGTCTATCTACTATTTCTATGAGTCATATGCAAGACGTCATTTTAGAAAAGACTTTTTCACTATTCAATAAATAGATTCAAATCTATTTGAATCTAGAATCAAACTTTCTGTTTGATTCTAATAGAATCAATAGAATAGCACTAGTTCGTATGTGACGTCTTGCATATGGTTCTAGAATTCTAATCTATTGATTCTAGACCAGCTAGAATCAATAGTAGATAGAACAGTGAAAGTTTGATTCTATTTCTATGAGTCATATGCAAGACGTCATTTTAGAAAAGACTTTTTCACTATTCAATAAATAGATTCAAATCTATTTGAATCTAGAATCAAACTTTCTGTTTGATTCTAATAGAATCAATAGAATAGCACTAGTTCGTATGTGACGTCTTGCATATGGTTCTAGAATTCTAATCTATTGATTCTAGCTAGTCTATCTACTATTTCTATGAGTCATATGCAAGACGTCATTTTAGAAAAGACTTTTTCACTATTCAATAAATAGATTCAAATCTATTTGAATCTAGAATCAAACTTTCTGTTTGATTCTAATAGAATCAATAGAATAGCACTAGTTCGTATGTGACGTCTTGCATATGGTTCTAGAATTCTAATCTATTGATTCTAGACCAGCTAGAATCAATAGTAGATAGAACAGTGAAAGTTTGATTCTAGCTAGTCTATCTACTATTTCTATGAGTCATATGCAAGACGTCATTTTAGAAAAGACTTTTTCACTATTCAATAAATAGATTCAAATCTATTTGAATCTAGAATCAAACTTTCTGTTTGATTCTAATAGAATCAATAGAATAGCACTAGTTCGTATGTGACGTCTTGCATATGGTTCTAGAATTCTAATCTATTGATTCTAGCTAGTCTATCTACTATTTCTATGAGTCATATGCAAGACGTCATTTTAGAAAAGACTTTTTCACTATTCAATAAATAGATTCAAATCTATTTGAATCTAGAATCAAACTTTCTGTTTGATTCTAATAGAATCAATAGAATAGCACTAGTTCGTATGTGACGTCTTGCATATGGTTCTAGAATTCTAATCTATTGATTCTAGACCAGCTAGAATCAATAGTAGATAGAACAGTGAAAGTTTGATTCTAGCTAGTCTATCTACTATTTCTATGAGTCATATGCAAGACGTCATTTTAGAAAAGACTTTTTCACTATTCAATAAATAGATTCAAATCTATTTGAATCTAGAATCAAACTTTCTGTTTGATTCTAATAGAATCAATAGAATAGCACTAGTTCGTATGTGACGTCTTGCATATGGTTCTAGAATTCTAATCTATTGATTCTAGCTAGTCTATCTACTATTTCTATGAGTCATATGCAAGACGTCATTTTAGAAAAGACTTTTTCACTATTCAATAAATAGATTCAAATCTATTTGAATCTAGAATCAAACTTTCTGTTTGATTCTAATAGAATCAATAGAATAGCACTAGTTCGTATGTGACGTCTTGCATATGGTTCTAGAATTCTAATCTATTGATTCTAGACCAGCTAGAATCAATAGTAGATAGAACAGTGAAAGTTTGATTCTAGCTAGTCTATCTACTATTTCTATGAGTCATATGCAAGACGTCATTTTAGAAAAGACTTTTTCACTATTCAATAAATAGATTCAAATCTATTTGAATCTAGAATCAAACTTTCTGTTTGATTCTAATAGAATCAATAGAATAGCACTAGTTCGTATGTGACGTCTTGCATATGGTTCTAGAATTCTAATCTATTGATTCTAGCTAGTCTATCTACTATTTCTATGAGTCATATGCAAGACGTCATTTTAGAAAAGACTTTTTCACTATTCAATAAATAGATTCAAATCTATTTGAATCTAGAATCAAACTTTCTGTTTGATTCTAATAGAATCAATAGAATAGCACTAGTTCGTATGTGACGTCTTGCATATGGTTCTAGAATTCTAATCTATTGATTCTAGACCAGCTAGAATCAATAGTAGATAGAACAGTGAAAGTTTGATTCTAGCTAGTCTATCTACTATTTCTATGAGTCATATGCAAGACGTCATTTTAGAAAAGACTTTTTCACTATTCAATAAATAGATTCAAATCTATTTGAATCTAGAATCAAACTTTCTGTTTGATTCTAATAGAATCAATAGAATAGCACTAGTTCGTATGTGACGTCTTGCATATGGTTCTAGAATTCTAATCTATTGATTCTAGCTAGTCTATCTACTGTTTCTATGAGTCATATGCAAGACGTCATTTTAGAAAAGACTTTTTCACTATTCAATAAATAGATTCAAATCTATTTGAATCTAGAATCAAACTTTCTGTTTGATTCTAATAGAATCAATAGAATAGCACTAGTTCGTATGTGACGTCTTGCATATGGTTCTAGAATTCTAATCTATTGATTCTTGACCAGCTAGAATCAATAGTAGATAGAACAGTGAAAGTTTGATTCTAGCTAGTCTATCTACTATTTCTATGAGTCATATGCAAGACGTCATTTTAGAAAAGACTTTTTCACTATTCAATAAATAGATTCAAATCTATTTGAATCTAGAATCAAACTTTCTGTTTGATTCTAATAGAATCAATAGAATAGCACTAGTTCGTATGTGACGTCTTGCATATGGTTCTAGAATTCTAATCTATTGATTCTAGCTAGTCTATCTACTATTTCTATGAGTCATATGCAAGACGTCATTTTAGAAAAGACTTTTTCACTATTCAATAAATAGATTCAAATCTATTTGAATCTAGAATCAAACTTTCTGTTTGATTCTAATAGAATCAATAGAATAGCACTAGTTCGTATGTGACGTCTTGCATATGGTTCTAGAATTCTAATCTATTGATTCTAGACCAGCTAGAATCAATAGTAGATAGAACAGTGAAAGTTTGATTCTAGCTAGTCTATCTACTATTTCTATGAGTCATATGCAAGACGTCATTTTAGAAAAGACTTTTTCACTATTCAATAAATAGATTCAAATCTATTTGAATCTAGAATCAAACTTTCTGTTTGATTCTAATAGAATCAATAGAATAGCACTAGTTCGTATGTGACGTCTTGCATATGGTTCTAGAATTCTAATCTATTGATTCTAGACCAGCTAGAATCAATAGTAGATAGAACAGTGAAAGTTTGATTCTAGTTAGTCTATCTACTATTTCTATGAGTCATATGCAAGACGTCATTTTAGAAAAGACTTTTTCACTATTCAATAAATAGATTCAAATCTATTTGAATCTAGAATCAAACTTTCTGTTTGATTCTAATAGAATCAATAGAATAGCACTAGTTCGTATGTGACGTCTTGCATATGGTTCTAGAATTCTAATCTATTGATTCTAGCTAGTCTATCTACTATTTCTGTGAGTCATATGCAAGACGTCATTTTAGAAAAGACTTTTTCACTATTCAATAAATAGATTCAAATCTATTTGAATCTAGAATCAAACTTTCTGTTTGATTCTAATAGAATCAATAGAATAGCACTAGTTCGTATGTGACGTCTTGCATATGGTTCTAGAATTCTAATCTATTGATTCTAGACCAGCTAGAATCAATAGTAGATAGAACAGTGAAAGTTTGATTCTAGCTAGTCTATCTACTATTTCTATGAGTCATATGCAAGACGTCATTTTAGAAAAGACTTTTTCACTATTCAATAAATAGATTCAAATCTATTTGAATCTAGAATCAAACTTTCTGTTTGATTCTAATAGAATCAATAGAATAGCACTAGTTCGTATGTGACGTCTTGCATATGGTTCTAGAATTCTAATCTATTGATTCTAGACCAGCTAGAATCAATAGTAGATAGAACAGTGAAAGTTTGATTCTAGCTAGTCTATCTACTATTTCTATGAGTCATATGCAAGACGTCATTTTAGAAAAGACTTTTTCACTATTCAATAAATAGATTCAAATCTATTTGAATCTAGAATCAAACTTTCTGTTTGATTCTAATAGAATCAATAGAATAGCACTAGTTCGTATGTGACGTCTTGCATATGGTTCTAGAATTCTAATCTATTGATTCTAGACCAGCTAGAATCAATAGTAGATAGAACAGTGAAAGTTTGATTCTAGCTAGTCTATCTACTATTTCTATGAGTCATATGCAAGACGTCATTTTAGAAAAGACTTTTTCACTATTCAATAAATAGATTCAAATCTATTTGAATCTAGAATCAAACTTTCTGTTTGATTCTAATAGAATCAATAGAATAGCACTAGTTCGTATGTGACGTCTTGCATATGGTTCTAGAATTCTAATCTATTGATTCTAGCTAGTCTATCTACTATTTCTATGAGTCATATGCAAGACGTCATTTTAGAAAAGACTTTTTCACTATTCAATAAATAGATTCAAATCTATTTGAATCTAGAATCAAACTTTCTGTTTGATTCTAATAGAATCAATAGAATAGCACTAGTTCGTATGTGACGTCTTGCATATGGTTCTAGAATTCTAATCTATTGATTCTAGACCAGCTAGAATCAATAGTAGATAGAACAGTGAAAGTTTGATTCTAGCTAGTCTATCTACTATTTCTATGAGTCATATGCAAGACGTCATTTTAGAAAAGACTTTTTCACTATTCAATAAATAGATTCAAATCTATTTGAATCTAGAATCAAACTTTCTGTTTGATTCTAATAGAATCAATAGAATAGCACTAGTTCGTATGTGACGTCTTGCATATGGTTCTAGAATTCTAATCTATTGATTCTAGCTAGTCTATCTACTATTTCTATGAGTCATATGCAAGACGTCATTTTAGAAAAGACTTTTTCACTATTCAATAAATAGATTCAAATCTATTTGAATCTAGAATCAAACTTTCTGTTTGATTCTAATAGAATCAATAGAATAGCACTAGTTCGTATGTGACGTCTTGCATATGGTTCTAGAATTCTAATCTATTGATTCTAGACCAGCTAGAATCAATAGTAGATAGAACAGTGAAAGTTTGATTCTAGCTAGTCTATCTACTATTTCTATGAGTCATATGCAAGACGTCATTTTAGAAAAGACTTTTTCATTATTCAATAAATAGATTCAAATCTATTTGAATCTAGAATCAAACTTTCTGTTTGATTCTAATAGAATCAATAGAATAGCACTAGTTCGTATGTGACGTCTTGCATATGGTTCTAGAATTCTAATCTATTGATTCTAGCTAGTCTATCTACTATTTCTATGAGTCATATGCAAGACGTCATTTTAGAAAAGACTTTTTCACTATTCAATAAATAGATTCAAATCTATTTGAATCTAGAATCAAACTTTCTGTTTGATTCTAATAGAATCAATAGAATAGCACTAGTTCGTATGTGACGTCTTGCATATGGTTCTAGAATTCTAATCTATCGATTCTAGACCAGCTAGAATCAATAGTAGATAGAACAGTGAAAGTTTGATTCTAGCTAGTCTATCTACTATTTCTATGAGTCATATGCAAGACGTCATTTTAGAAAAGACTTTTTCACTATTCAATAAATAGATTCAAATCTATTTGAATCTAGAATCAAACTTTCTGTTTGATTCTAATAGAATCAATAGAATAGCACTAGTTCGTATGTGACGTCTTGCATATGGTTCTAGAATTCTAATCTATTGATTCTAGCTAGTCTATCTACTATTTCTATGAGTCATATGCAAGACGTCATTTTAGAAAGACTTTTTCACTATTCAATAAATAGATTCAAATCTATTTGAATCTAGAATCAAACTTTCTGTTTGATTCTAATAGAATCAATAGAATAGCACTAGTTCGTATGTGACGTCTTGCATATGGTTCTAGAATTCTAATCTATTGATTCTAGACCAGCTAGAATCAATATAGATAGAACAGTGAAAGTTTGATTCTAGCTAGTCTATCTACTATTTCTACGAGTCATATGCAAGACGTCATTTTAGAAAAGACTTTTTCACTATTCAATAAATAGATTCAAATCTATTTGAATCTAGAATCAAACTTTCTGTTTGATTCTAATAGAATCAATAGAATAGCACTAGTTCGTATGTGACGTCTTGCATATGGTTCTAGAATTCTAATCTATTGATTCTAGCTAGTCTATCTACTATTTCTATGAGTCATATGCAAGACGTCATTTTAGAAAAGACTTTTTCACTATTCAATAAATAGATTCAAATCTATTTGAATCTAGAATCAAACTTTCTGTTTGATTCTAATAGAATCAATAGAATAGCACTAGTTCGTATGTGACGTCTTGCATATGGTTCTAGAATTCTAATCTATTGATTCTAGACCAGCTAGAATCAATAGTAGATAGAACAGTGAAAGTTTGATTCTAGCTAGTCTATCTACTATTTCTATGAGTCATATGCAAGACGTCATTTTAGAAAAGACTTTTTCACTATTCAATAAATAGATTCAAATCTATTTGAATCTAGAATCAAACTTTCTGTTTGATTCTAATAGAATCAATAGAATAGCACTAGTTCGTATGTGACGTCTTGCATATGGTTCTAGAATTCTAATCTATTGATTCTAGACCTAGTCTATCTACTATTTCTATGAGTCATATGCAAGACGTCATTTTAGAAAAGACTTTTTCACCATTCAATAAATAGATTCAAATCTATTTGAATCTAGAATCAAACTTTCTGTTTGATTCTAATAGAATCAATAGAATAGCACTAGTTCGTATGTGACGTCTTGCATATGGTTCTAGAATTCTAATCTATTGATTCTAGCTAGTCTATCTACTATTTCTATGAGTCATATGCAAGACGTCATTTTAGAAAAGACTTTTTCACTATTCAATAAATAGATTCAAATCTATTTGAATCTAGAATCAAACTTTCTGTTTGATTCTAATAGAATCAATAGAATAGCACTAGTTCGTATGTGACGTCTTGCATATGGTTCTAGAATTCTAATCTATTGATTCTAGACCAGCTAGAATCAATAGTAGATAGAACAGTGAAAGTTTGATTCTAGCTAGTCTATCTACTATTTCTATGAGTCATATGCAAGACGTCATTTTAGAAAAGACTTTTTACTATTCAATAAATAGATTCAAATCTATTTGAATCTAGAATCAAACTTTCTGTTTGATTCTAATAGAATCAATAGAATAGCACTAGTTCGTATGTGACGTCTTGCATATGGTTCTAGAATTCTAATCTATTGATTCTAGCTAGTCTATCTACTATTTCTATGAGTCATATGCAAGACGTCATTTTAGAAAAGACTTTTTCACTATTCAATAAATAGATTCAAATCTATTTGAATCTAGAATCAAACTTTCTGTTTGATTCTAATAGAATCAATAGAATAGCACTAGTTCGTATGTGACGTCTTGCATATGGTTCTAGAATTCTAATCTATTGATTCTAGCTAGTCTATCTACTATTTCTATGAGTCATATGCAAGACGTCATTTTAGAAAAGACTTTTTCACTATTCAATAAATAGATTCAAATCTATTTGAATCTAGAATCAAACTTTCTGTTTGATTCTAATAGAATCAATAGAATAGCACTAGTTCGTATGTGACGTCTTGCATATGGTTCTAGAATTCTAATCTATTGATTCTAGACCAGCTAGAATCAATAGTAGATAGAACAGTGAAAGTTTGATTCTAGCTAGTCTATCTACTATTTCTATGAGTCATATGCAAGACGTCATTTTAGAAAAGACTTTTTCACTATTCAATAAATAGATTCAAATCTATTTGAATCTAGAATCAAACTTTCTGTTTGATTCTAATAGAATCAATAGAATAGCACTAGTTCGTATGTGACGTCTTGCATATGGTTCTAGAATTCTAATCTATTGATTCTAGCTAGTCTATCTACTATTTCTATGAGTCATATGCAAGACGTCATTTTAGAAAAGACTTTTTCACTATTCAATAAATAGATTCAAATCTATTTGAATCTAGAATCAAACTTTCTGTTTGATTCTAATAGAATCAATAGAATAGCACTAGTTCGTATGTGACGTCTTGCATATGGTTCTAGAATTCTAATCTATTGATTCTGGCTAGTCTATCTACTATTTCTATGAGTCATATGCAAGACGTCATTTTAGAAAAGACTTTTTCACTATTCAATAAATAGATTCAAATCTATTTGAATCTAGAATCAAACTTTCTGTTTGATTCTAATAGAATCAATAGAATAGCACTAGTTCGTATGTGACGTCTTGCATATGGTTCTAGAATTCTAATCTATTGATTCTAGCTAGTCTATCTACTATTTCTATTAGTCATATGCAAGACGTCATTTTAGAAAAGACTTTTTCACTATTCAATAAATAGATTCAAATCTATTTGAATCTAGAATCAAACTTTCTGTTTGATTCTAATAGAATCAATGGAATAGCACTAGTTCGTATGTGACGTCTTGCAAATGGTTCTAGAATTCTAATCTATTGATTCTAGATCAGCTAGAATCAATAGTAGATAGAACAGTGAAAGTTTGATTCTAGCTAGTCTATCTACTATTTCTATGAGTCATATGCAAGACTTCATTTTAGAAAAGACTTTTTCACTATTCAATAAATAGATTCAAATCTATTTGAATCTAGAATCAAACTTTCTGTTTGATTCTAATAGAATCAATAGAATAGCACTAGTTCGTATGTGACGTCTTGCATATGGTTCTAGAATTCTAATCTATTGATTCTAGCTAGTCTATCTACTATTTCTATGAGTCATATGCAAGACGTCATTTTAGAAAAGACTTTTTCACTATTCAATAAATAGATTCAAATCTATTTGATCTAGAATCAAACTTTCTGTTTGATTCTAATAGAATCAATAGAATAGCACTAGTTCGTATGTGACGTCTTGCATATGGTTCTAAAATTCTAATCTATTGATTCTAGCTAGTCTATCTACTATTTCTATGAGTCATATGCAAGACGTCATTTTAGAAAAGACTTTTACACTATTCAATAAATAGATTCAAATCTATTTGAATCTAGAATCAAACTTTCTGTTTGATTCTAATAGAATCAATAGAATAGAACTAGTTCGTATGAGACGTCTTGCATATGGTTCTAGAATTCTAATCTATTGAGACTAGACCAGCTAGAATCAATAGTAGATAGAACAGTGAAAGTTTGATTCTAGCTAGTCTATCTACTTTT